>NC_049201.1:66785729-67048229 GCF_013347855.1 Anguilla anguilla
ATATTGCACGTATATGTGGTGCGAAAACTCTGGGAAGAGTAGCGGTCCAAAAAATGGGTGGAAAGAATAATAATAATAAAAAAAATAATATGTGCAATAATAATAGTGTGCTTGCCTAAGGCAACCACACTAATAATATATTTAACAATACAATCCATACACTACTACAGAAGATATAGAACTTATTGGAAGATAGATTTTTCTCCCACTGATAGCAATTGGTTGCTCATTCTTGTGAGATACATCATTTGGAGAAACTAATTCAGGTAAGCCAGTGAACCATGGCAAAATTTAGCCTACTATACACCTGCTGGGACAAATCTAATTGTGTTCACCTGTGCAATTCTGGCCATAGTTAGCTAATGTAATAACCAAGGCTTATGCTTTCACACTGGGGTTTAGCTTGTACTTCTGTGACAAGTAACTCACTCTGTCTGTCTGTCAACCCAATGAAGCTTTTTATATTTGAATGTAGTCTCTGAATTTGGCAAGAGGGAATATCCACTTTACTTAAAAAGCAGATGCATATCCACTCCAATAAAATGACTTTTATTGTTCAATGTAATCATACTTATATTTTAAATTCTAGCTGTTGTTTCAAAAAGGTTATTGTCAAAACTCAAATTGTGACTTTTTACTGAGCTTACTTCAAGTCACAATGGCAACTACATATTGTAACTAATTTTTTCTTTGTTTCTGGTTCATCATTTCCACTGGGAAAAAGTAATTTTGTCCATTTCCTCAAAGCTAGTCCTGGACCTATTCCATGGAATTTCATTGAAACAACCCCCACAAATGCAGAGCAGATCCACGAAGAACAAGTGTGGGCATGTTCAGACAAGTACAGCACAGTGGTGGCTGAGATACTGGTTCGCTTGTAAATGTTTTTCACAGATCCACAGTCCTACAGCTGAGACACAAAATCACTGCCCCCTTGCATATACTAGTGTCCAATGGGACATTTTCAGGCAGAATTTTCATTGATTGGCCTTGCATTACAGTTTTATTTGCCCCGGTGAGAAGATTTATAAACGACAGTAATTCCACATTCGGTTTATATGTGTTTGTCAGTGCATTTTATAATTGTAGCTTTACACATTTTGATGCACAGTACAATGTCCTGAAGTGCCTGATCTAAACTCTGGTGCAAGTTTACATGTTGGCTGTACATGTTATAGCTGATAGCGTCAATGTTGTATCCTGTATAAAAAGAACATACTTGAAAAGTTCTTTGCTTTACTCCCCTGTATGATTTACTTGATTATTAATCTATTTCACATTTATAATGTTAAAAAGGACTATTTGCTTTTATTTTGTTGGTAAGATTTCCTTTTATGCTGTAACTCTAAAACAGCTGAAATTTGATTACTTTCTTTTGTCACATTATGTCAAAACTCATATCACATTCTGTAAGACATATTGCCTCTAAACTGCTGTGCATTTGTTCTCTTACTAATAGGACAGTTTCAATAAATTAATTCTAAATTGGGGTTTATTTTCGGTTATTTTCTCTTCATTGATGTTTATTCTAGCATGGTTTGAGTTAAAAATAAAAAACAACAAAGCTGCCCCACTGAGTAATTTTCCATTGCTTACAAGCCTTACTCAATCATTAATAATGAGCAATTATAATATTTTTCCAGCTGTTGGCTATGAATTCATTTTACTACATTCCCTTTCAAGATGTGGGTGTTACACTTAAAATTATACGGTAATTTGCATGGGTGTATTGAGAATTTGTAACATTGTCTTGATTATGCAGCACAGCACACAGATATGCTGTTGGTCGGTATAGTATGTGTATCAAACTATTTTTAATCCTAAAATTAAGCATTGAAGAAGTATATTAAAAGGCACACCTTGTAGATACATGTTTGGTTCTGATTCAGGATCAGCTCTCAAGGAATGGGAATGGCCAAAGGTCTACTGTCTGCCTGAGTGGTATTCACCCGTTTCAGTGTGGAAGGGTACTTGTGTTTGTGGAAGTATATTGAAAGAGTTAGATAATATATTGAAGTTCTCGAGTAAAATTATGCTCAAATCTAAAAGTAAAGTACAATTCCTGTAAAAAGACGTAAGAATGTCAAAATGTTTGTTGTTTGTTTATCACTTGTTATCAAAAGCGTTTATCTCTCTTTTGACCCTATGCTCCCTTGAATGTTATCTCCCAGTTGAATTCCTGAAAACATGAATTCCTCATGCCCTCTTGACCTACAAGATCATATCATATAGGTATAAAATGTAGCTTATTTCAGGTTCCGACAGAAACAGTATGTATAAGGGACCACTACTCGGCCTGGATTGCCCTGGAGAGCAGCATCATCTGCAGACTTTCAAGCTACACAATAGTAGCCCAATCATTCAAGCAAGGATCTGAGTTAAAGAATTTAGCTTCACTGGCCGGTTTTCTGGAAATTTCTTTTTTATGCCTCTGGAGGCGAAAAGTTGAATATGCCTGATATAAATTATATAAAGGCAGAAGTTAGGTTAGCATTGTTTGTTTTAAACCTAGGAAGAGCTCACATGGTTCACAATATGGGCACACTTGAAAATGTAAAAACGGCAGCATACTGTAGTTTGGGGATGGTTGCACAGATCTTATCAAAAGGAGGCTATTGGCCATAAACTTTAAAGACTCATAATAGCACCATCTTGCTGATTATTTCCCTGGGAGCATTTGTTTTATTCTGAGGTGGAGCAGTGTTATGCAAACTTGTAACCTGGAAGTTTAATGTTTGATGTCCAGATTAAACATTACTGTTATATCCTCGAGCAAAGAAATTAATATGATGTGCTGCAATAAATGGCCAGCTGTATAAATAGCTGATACAGTGTCCAGCTGTAAAATGTCTGACCTGTGTATGTTACCCGCATGTGGGTTACAGTTGAGCAAAAATACAGAAGGACCTCAGAGATTGTTATAAAAATGCACCAGTTTTATGGCTGAATCCTTTACTGATTGGAATTTTATACTTTAAACCCACACTATACAAATTTAAATAGGCTACTCTCATTTTGTTTCTGTAGTTTAAGTTAACAACCAATGGCCCAATCAGTGGTTGCCGGTCTCTCATGACAACATTAATTACTTTTCTGCTTTGACTTTCCACTTTCCACATTGTCCTCTTTTGTGAACAATTTGATTGAATATTTTCCATGTGGTATTCTTTAGCAATAGCACTAAGACATTCCCCTGCGCCCAAATTAGATGGTAGAGTGTTTCAAGGTTTTCATGAAATGTGTGACTGATTTCTGTTGCATGCTCATTGATGATAAGAAGCGTAATAAGGCATAATTGCAAATACGGCCTCCAGTTTCATACCCGTTTGGTCGACCAAAAGTATGTGGACACATGGACTACCCTTTGCTGCTATAACAACCTCCACTCTTCTGGGAAGGCTTTTTACGAGAAGTTTGAGCATTGCTGCAGGGATTCACTTCCATTCAGCCAGAAGATAATTAGTAAGATTGGGCACTGATTGGGTAAATGGTAAATGGACTGCATTTATATAGCGCTTTTATCCAAAGCGCTTTACAATTGATGCCTCTCATTCGCCAGAGCAGTTAGGGGTTAGGTGTCTTGCTCAAGGAAACTTCGACACGCCCAGGGCGGGGTTTGAACCGGCAACCCTCCGACTGCCAGACAACCGGTCTTACCTGTTGGATGGGGTTGAGGTCAATGCTCTGTGCAGGCCAGTCAAGATCTTTCACACAGATCTCGACCAAAGAATTTCTATATGGACCTCAGCCCCCCCCACAACCACTTTGGGGCATTGTCATGTTGAAACAGGAAAGGGCCATTCCCAAACTTGCCACAAAGTTGGAAGCTCAGAATCATGTAGAATGTTATTGCATTAAGGTTTGCCTAAGGGACCTAGCCCAAACCATGAAAAAAAAGTCCCAGAGCCAAGGGAAGAGGTATCCATATAATTTTGGTCATATAGAGTATATCCCTGAAGTTCTCCTGTACTTTCAAATAGTCTTTAGTTCTGAGTCATGACAGATGTTGGAAACTGACCTGGGCTATACTTCTGCATAGCCATTGCTCAATGAACATTGGTATAATAATCAGGCCGGGCATTCCCTGCGGTTCAACAGTAGTTGTACTTTATTACCATCATTATTGTTTTTCCTAAATAATTAGATTCTGTGCATGCCATATAACCAGTAAGTTCTATAGAAAAGGACTACTCTAATTCTGTCATAACAAGCTTGTTCTAAAGATTTCCCAGGTCTCTAACCTACATACACTGTTGGAACCATGTAGAGGAGCTAATTTGGGTCAAGTGAAACTTTGATTAGTGTAATCAGGGGTAAGTGCTTGGTTGGAATGAAAGCTTGCAGACACTACGGCCCTTCAGAGGCAGCGGTAGTACATAATGTGGATAGAGAAAAACGGTAACATAGTCCAAAACCCGTGACACTTTGCGTAAAAGGCATGCTGTACAGTTTCTGGGGTAAAAATGTGAAATGTGTCCTGGCTATTTGAATATACACTGTGTGGACTGTAATTAACTGGAGCAGACATGGGCTGTGGTTTTACTATATTCGGCTCTGAACATTTAAATGACTGTAGTAAACACAAACTCTACCAGGCACAGTCTGACTGAAATACTGAAGTGCTTTTTCATTTTATATTGCATAAAACTTGTGTAATTTCATTTATAGTTGGCCTTGATGTGATTGGATGAGCTACTGAGTAAGTGTTTAGTCTTTCTCATGGAAACAAATCACATATGGGTGTGGTTTTTTGAGCTTTTGTGCAAATATATTGTGGAAAATGCTGCATCACTAGTAACAATTGAATAATATCTGGATACTACTTTAGCTCAAAATATGGAATGTAATTTCTTCTCATGAGTGTTAGTTTTAAAGCAAATTATATGAACATAATTTTGCTTTCACTAAATACCTACTGACAGTATGCCTATTAAGGATTTACTGTGGGAAGATGCAACAAACAACCAATAACCTATAAAACTCAAACTAGTTAAGATACATGTCCCATGAACAGTGTATGGCTCCCTTAATTAATGGCTCCAAGAGATGTAGATGTAGATGTAGATGCCTCCCTAGTAATTCAGATGTTGAGCATTTATGGCCACTAGTTGAGTGTGGGTACCCACTGGAAAGACTTCACCGATACTTACACTTCAAGGACAGTAGGACTCAGCATTGCTAAAGTTTACCTGATATTTATAATAAAGTTTAATGAAATTGCAGCATCACCATTCAGAACCCCCAGAACTGCCTCTCATAAAGCTGAGCCACTAAGATAGTCAGTTTGTCTTTATTCTGGGTCACTAGGAAGTAAATGGAGCCAAAGACAGATTCCACAAGGAAGACCTCCACACAGAGAGGCTCCGCACTGGAGCTCTTAGACTGTCGGTGCTCCACCTACCACTGGGGGAAAGCTTAAACATGCAACCCTAATGAATAGGCTATGAGATGCTTTTAATCAGACCAAAATGACTCTCCCATAAATATGATTTGGTCAGACAGTCCTGCATTGAGCCCAGCCCATCAGGTGACTTCAGGAACGCAGCAAAACATCCCGTGGCAATGGCACCATATGCACGGATGCAGACGAACACTGTGCAGTCCTTTATCACCTTCAGGTTAGGCCAGTGCATGGATTAATGCTGTCTCTATGGAACTGATTTTGCCCCAGAAAAAGGGCCAAGAAATGTTTATCAGATGATGTGCCTGTGCAATTTGCTTGGGTGGTCACGGGGCTTTTCCAGAACGATCCGAGCATGAGGTGATGCAGTGCCGGTCCCCTGAGACACATCCTGAGCTCAAAAGGCTGAATCTAGCTGGATTTTTTGTCTGTCTGAATGCCAAACTAGGTTTACACCTAGAGGAACCTGAAACAACCTCCATTGCACAATGAGAAAACCAGAAAAACCAGACTAAATTGTAACTTCAAAGAGCACATCAATCATTGTTAAAGGTATGTCAATTTTCTGGTGAAGTCATTAAACATACTAGTTCCATGGGATGTGCCGACCACAAACACCGGCCTGCTTTCTTGCGAAATAAGACAGAGAAACGATTCTGAAAAAAGGAAGGTCAAGAGACAGACAAGCCACCGCACACATCTACCAAACTGTCATTTCTAAAATTAATACTACTGAAAATGCAGATGTATCCTGTTTAACAGTTTCTAATGACAGCCTGTTGCTGGTTATGCTATAAAAAAGGAATTCTCTGTGTCTCAGAGCACTAGGTAAGAGTGTTGTCAGGATAAGCTTATGTTTGCAAACATTAAAGCTTGAAAAGAATATTGTGTGTAAGTCGCTTGACTCTTCTCACCGCCGGTGGATGTAGTTAGTACTTCCACCACATTGCTCTCTCATTACTTTCCTGCATATAAACCATGGGTTTTTGGTCCAATTACATAGCTTCCTTCAAAATTGTAACCTGAATGCAGGATGATAGACATGTATTTGAAGCATACCCTTTACTTTCAGTATGAGAATACTTTTTGTGCAATTTCTAAATGGTGTTTGAAGAGGAAAAATTCATATCAGTGTCCTCTTAGTTTTTTGGATTTCTTTAAAACATCAGCATTGACATACATTATAATTACAATGACAATTAAAAGAAATCTAACTTCTGTTTAAAATGCTATACTACAAAACACTGAGCTACTATGAAGCATTTTTCTGAATGTCTATTTAAGGCCTATTTAAAGCCAAGGATGACCATCACACTGCAAGAGAATGAATCATACATCACATGGCCGAGATAGATTTGCGAAGCTGAACTTTTTTTTTTTTTTTGAGTTGTCACACCAGTCTGCCATGAAAATAACTCTCAGTAAATCCCTCCTCATGTTTTCCTTAGTGGTGCTCCTACATTACTACCTCCATTTCACATACCAGTATCCTGAATGGCAAGAATCAACAGGATTATCTGGGGCCTCCATCTGACAAACATGCAATAGAAATGACTACACTGGACCATACTGGGTATGACAGTGGGTGTTGGTGTCCTTGGGATACATGTTGGGGCAAATCCTGCCTTATATAAAGCAAATACCAGTGTCATTGAACACCAGCCCTCTTGTTTATATTCTTGCACCGTCAGTGAATCACTCACGGGACAGCAAGGCCCTGTCAGTTGGATTCTTTCCTCCATCTGTTTCATTTCCATTTCCTTTCTGTCTTGCAGCAACAATGACTTTGGCGATAGGTCACTGCTTCTGATTACTGTGGCAATTTCCAACGTCTAAAGTGCCTCTGTCTTTCATATTATATCTCAGTTTTCATTTTTTTGAAGTTTTGTTTATGCCAGTTGTGTAATGACATTTTGATCAAGGAGGAGGCAGAAGAAATTGTTGTCACCAAAAGATCCACCCATGATTGCAACCTTCCATGTTATTGTCACATATAACCGCAAAGGAGAGCGAGATTAGAGACAAACAAAGAATAGCCACCCACTTGTCTTTGAGGTAAGCCCTTGAAATACATAGACATACCTGTGGCCAAAGCCAGATTCTCTCACAGTCTGTTTCAGAATAGAATGGAGACAAACGAATGATCATAATTTTCTCCCCAGTCAGTCTGAGCTGCCCAGCCACCTGCTACAGTTTTTAACACAACTGCGGTTATGATTGTGTAACTGACAGCAGGTGTATCTGTCTTTGTGTGTCATGGAAATGATCACATCCTACTCACTGATTACTCAGTGAATAGACCCACTATATGTGTGTTTTTCCAGGTAGCATGCACATTGTGTTTGATTCTTTGGAAAGCTTATTATTTCCTTGTAATATATTTTATTGCATACTTTTTAGTTAAACATTCATGAAAAGCATTTCATAGTCAGTCCTGGTTAAATGCTGTTGTTTGCATAGATTGAACTATAATGGCTTTACAATTATGTAGCTAAAGCTCATCTGATATTCTATATTTTCTAGTCCACAAGCCGTATACGTAATATTCCAACCTAAAGTATATTGTTCATATTTGTTTCTCAGCTTGAGTACTGAATTAAGTTTAAACTCTATTAGACTTCTTCATTGGAGTTTTATATTGTGCAAACTTTGGATTACCAGTATAAACCATGTGAATACACTTATGTTCTCTGGACAAAAGCATCTGCTGAAAGAATGTAACGTCATGTAAAACAATGACATAATGCCAGAGACTTGCACATCATGCATGCCACAGACACATTACAATTTCTAGGGTTTTAGGAGAACTTAATTTGTGAGACAGGGCATTTAGCTTGTACTCTTTTCAGTTTTTAGTGCATGTTATTGTAGGAACTTCTACATTTATGAAACTTCATATGAAGCTGATACTTGAAAATTGACATGCATATGAGTTATATTTACAATGCAAAAGAAGCTTATGTAACTCACCCATTACTCAGTGCTCAGATTCACGCAATTGCTTGCCAAAAGTAACAATAACTATCGTTTTTGTATGCAAAGGGAATGACCTGACTATTTAATTTTGTTTTGAGTGAAATATCAACTAAATTTCCGAGGCCACAGTTGTTAAAAAGCTTCCTATTATTTACCTTATTGACATACATTTCTATAGAAAGTTAATGACTGGGATCACCTTTGACATAAAGTGAATTCAGTGATTTCACATTTATTGAACAATTAAAAAAAATTTCACTGTTCATATATAACTGATATGTACATATGTTTATATGCAATGCATTTTGCGTTTACTTGTTTGTTCTGCCGTGAAGTATATGGTTTTAATCCAGCACACAACTGCAGGTCAATAAAAATCAGCACTGTATCTTTAAAGGATTGTAAGTGAAATTGTTTCACAAACGTAAGGACCATACTACAAACACATAATATAGTTTAATATAATGATATCAAATAATGGTTTGAAATTAACACAGTATAAAAAAAAAGATATATTTTGCATTAATAATTTGTGCGTATGTTTTGTTTGTGTGTGTGTGCTTGTGTTAATTAGGTGACTATCACAGTTGGTGTTATCTGGAATGCTGTTATGACTTTGGGGAGGGTTTGTTTACACATGTGTTTGGTCTAGCCTCATGTGACTTTACTTCCCACAGTTCTTTCGCCAATATTATAACAGCACTGGCTGGCATGGAAGGAGTGTATACTTATGGTGTGTTCTCAGTATATCAACTTGGGCACTGTTCATCAAGTAAAACTTAAATTCATTTTAGTTCACGTTAACTTTGAACTAACTTCAACCTTCCCATAAATTCACACATTTGAAATTAAAAAGCACAAAATATGCAATGAGATGTTGAAATGCGTTGGAATTTTCAAGTGGGATACAAAAGTTGTTTACTTATGCAATTTTACATTTTTTAGTAATGGCAACTAACTTAGTTATTCATCTGAGGTGACATGATGGTGACATCTTTTATCATTTTAGTTTGAAATATCAGTTCACTAGATTGAACCAAAAGGGATCAAGCACTACAATTATTACTATAGTTCTTTTATAATATCAGAAACATATTACAATGACATTTTAATATCTCTACTGTACCTGGTCCCACTGCCCCCTGCCTGTTAATTGGAATTGCAGGCAATGTATTTAATGCCAAACAAAACCAGCCAGTCTGACGTTACTGCACAGCCAATGCTGCCATCTGCTGTTTGACAAGTGCTAGTTTTTAAATCCTTCAGTGTAATTTCATCTGGTCAACTCTGAATAGGGGAATACATTTCACTCAACTTCCGATAAATTAAACAATTCAGGATATTGCATAGCATATTCAGATCATTATTATAGAACTGGCAGCAGAGTACACCAGATGAATGCTGGATTTTTATTTTTTTCCACAATTAATACATGAACCCATTCTTTCGGAATTGTATCAGTGATGTACTGTATGTACACACTGACAAGATCAGAGACAAGTGTTACTGTTTTATAGAAGATATCGGTTTAAAATCAGATTTATGACATGCAGTAGTCTGAGTGGCCAGCTGATGATTAGATTAGGTACTGTATATACTATTGAGATGCTGACACATGATTTGAGTTATTTTAAGGACTACACTGTAAAAAAGCAAACTGTTCTTTACAGGTAGTGTCAAACATTAGATAAGTCATTTTGACAACTGCTGTATTAAAACATTTGAAAATTTGCAAATAACACAGCAATTAACTCGGCAGTGCATTTCTTGAAACCTCATCCAAGTTTTTCTTCAGCCCTTCTTGGGCCCTTTAAAATTGGTATGAGAACATAAACTCCACTCTGACCTACCCATATGGCTTTTCTGGCCTACTGATTGTAGGATGTGCTTGTGATTTTCAGGTCATTGCACACAAGAGTTGACAGTTTGCATATAAAACTAGTATATAATATTCATAATCATGTTATAATATTAGAAAATGTATTAAAAAATGCTAGTATATCCAGTGAAATCAGTTTTAATGAATAAATGCATCATTTCCCACCACATAAAGGAATGGAAAATATAAACAAATATTTAAAAGAATAACCAACTTTTTATACGTTATATGAATTACACCATTATGACCTTATTTTGCATTCATCCCCTGGAAACATAGGAAAAGGAATAGGAATAGGAAATAGGAAAAGTGTCAGATATGTCCTGGTGGTTCTTTTCTAAACTGTGGGGGTGGTGGTGACCTCCTCCACAATAGGCTTGTAAAGTTCAGGGTCTGGTTCAGCCTACAAGACAAGGACAGATGTTAAATTCATCATAGGAAATGGTAAGCTCTCCAAAAGACAGTGATTGCCCACTTCAGTTACTAAATTAAAATAACTCTTACAGAGTAGCTAAAATGTACGTGTCCTCATGGAATGAAACACATCCATTTGCTAAAGAAAGGAAATGGGACACCCTTATATTTTACATATATTTTAGAGCAGACACATGCTTGGGGATTGGTCTTTGTGCAGGGCTGCCTTGCTTCAGTCGGTGATCTGAATTAATGGTTTTATTCCTGTGTTACACATCCAACATAATATCTAGCTAACAACCTTTTTAGTCTTACTCTGTGTAAGAGAGTCCGCCAAAGGTACTGTAAGAATGTAATGATGATGACAGCCTCTAGATCATGGATGTCAGGTTCACAGTGTTTGCTTGTTTTTGGATGTTTCAGCAGGACTTAAGTTTGAAGCCCTAGCTCTAAATAATATCAGCCAACCTTTCCCTATTGATTCTGTCCTAACATCCATACCTTTCCCTTGGTGCTGTTGTTGCACAAAGCCTTTATGCCCAGAACCGTGGTGGCAATAGAGACACAGAGCTGGAGGACAGCAAAGAGGATCAGCAGAACGTAAATTCCTCCCAGCATGACCTAGAGAGAGAAAGAGAGAGAGAGAGAGAGAGAGAGCGAGAGAGAGAGAGAGGGAGAGAGAGAGAGATAGAGAGAGAGAGAGAGAGAGAGAGAGAGAGAATAACCAAGGATAATTATCCAAGAGAGGAAACTATAACCCAGTCTTGGAGTATGGTTCCAATAATAGCTTTAATGATGCTCTGTCACTTCAGCAGGGAATACCCTACCTGTTGTTTGTTCTCTCTCTGCAGTCCACCAGCTGCACTGTTATTGTGCTTGAGCACTGTACAACACATTTTACAACACATGCAGATTGTGGGTGCCTGATCAATAAGAGTGGCTACTGTTTGAAATGGTATGGGATAACCAATATCAAGCAATAATGCTGGATAAATTCCCAAAAATGTAACATGTTACAATACAAGTAAGAGTATAACATTAAATAAACATAACTGGTGTTTGAACACCCACCGAAAGGATGTTGCCCATACTCTGGCACATTTCAAAGTTTGTCCTCCTCAACTGATCTTTTACTCTGAGTTCTTCAGGAGAAAGTGTGGGTCTTCCGTAGCCGTAGTAGCTCTCCCGTTGGTAAGGGCTCGTTTCATACAATCTGCACATCCGGTGTGCGCTCAGCCCCTGGGCCAGGCCAACTGAGCACAGCACGATTGCAGTCACTGCCAGGCAGGCACTAGCCATGTTCATAAAAGCTGTCAGGGACACCTGCAAGACAAATACAAAAGAGAGGTTGCATCTCTCTGTGGGACCTTCATAGACCCGTCCACTAGAGGAAGCTGTGATTAGCCAGCAGCTCTGAATTGCAAAATAAAAATAACATTTTCAGCACATATTACAAACGCAGTCATATGTAATTAAATGCCATTGGCATTTGTAATCCATTACCTGTGCCTTATGCCGATCTGAGTTGTTTTGCAGGCAGTAGTAAGAATGTCCACTTTAAGGATCAAAGCCGCATTTTTGGAATTACTGCCTTGCATAATATTGTATTATGAAATTAAAGATGATTGAAGTACTACAATATTAGTTGAAACAATGTTTAAAATAAATATCATAATAATTTGTACCCTTAATAATTATTTTAAAGAAAATACACCACACCAAAATGTTCATTCATGTTCTACTTTTTATGCTTTTCTGAATCCTAGAGAACTGTGGTCTCCCATGACTTCCTGTTTGCCTGGGGTATTAAAGGTAAGGTATGAGTTAACACAAACACAAAAATCCATAAACACTAAAATCTGTGTCATTCATTGCCATGGGGAAAAGCAGCACACTTTTAGGAGATAAGAATAAAGTGTTGCTGTCTTCGCAAGTCAGGAGATGGTTCCAAGTAAATGAAAAACCAAAGATGTCACCTTCCACTATCAGGTCTATAATGAAGATGTTTAAAACCAATGAAGAAGTGGTAAACCTGTGTGTCAGAGAATATAAGTGTGTCCCTCACAAACATTGAGGCAGATGGCTTGGGAAGCAAAGAAAATTTCAAGGGACTTGGAGATCTACACATCTTGGGGACACAAAGTCTCCAAATCTACCATAGCACCTCCATGCCAAAAGGTTTCCAGAAAACATCCTCTGTTAAACAAAAATAAGCATCAAGAGTTTGCTAAATTATATTAGAACATTGAAATTGGGTGTTTTGCAGCTAAATTGTAGCTCTGTGGCCATGCACATCAGTGGTTGGTTTAAACATCAGCGGTTAGTTTAAATGCTTGCGAACAAATCATTTCAGCTACTTTCTTTCAAAACAAAGAAAATATAAATGCTTAAGAGGGCAAAGAAAGAGATGGCAAATACAAAGGTTTACTACTCACCAAACAAGGACTTGGAAACCTCTCACCTAGTATACTCATCAGACCAGCAGCAATGAACTGTTGAGAAAAATGAAGCAATCGTCACAATGGTCTCAAACAAGTATTTCCATTTTCTAAATATCATTTTGAAATATAATAATAATGTGAAAGACACCACTGATAATGAGAGCCATGCTATATTTCTGACGACTCACCACTGCACCCAGCCAATAGGGAGCAGAAGTCCAGGACAGAACAGTATAATATTGTACACTCAGGAGGACTGCCCCAAGACCAATGTTGATCAGACCCACCATGATCTGCACCGTCTGCAAATGGATGAGGAGACACACAGCATTTTTCATAGCTCACAGGCTGTAGGCCGGAGAACACTGCTCACATGCACAGAACAAAGTTTACAGTCTGGCTGAATTTTAGCATTTAGCATTTAGAGTTTTTTGTTTCTGGGCAAGGTTATTTCTCCAAAGTAATCATAGAAAAGGAAAGTTTCAGCATTTTCATTTATACTTACACACAGCTCTTTGCTAATTATTTTAGCCTCTTCGGTACATTTTTTTCTTTTGATTGATATTTCAAACATATTTACGAGAACATTCTTGTTTTATCATTCCCAGGTTGATGATCTAGTCCCTGGGACTTTAACAGGGGGTCCTCGATCAAACTCTCCACCCTGGATCAGAAAAGTGTCGAAAATCCCTGATCAAGAGTACAACTAGCCACAGTAAATATATAGCAGAGGAATAGGGAGTCCTGTGGTATGTGAAAAAGGTGTTAGTGTAAGGGTGGTACTGTGCTCACCCCCAGTGAAGTCTGGGTGCCAGTCAGGAGCCTCCTCATCCCCTGAGACACGTAGCACCATGGGCTGCAGCATAGGGCAACCAGGAGCTGTATCCCCACAGGGACTGTGCGTCCAGCATCAGAGGGTATGGTCAAAACCGTCACTCCTTCACCCTTCGTAACTGACAATGCCATCCTGGTCTTGTTTTGTCAGACTGCTGGGAACTGCAGAGAGCTATGAGAGAAAGTCATTGTGTGTATGTCATCGGATACTCAGTTCAACAACACATTATAAATGGCTAGTTTCTAAACAAAGGTCGAGCTGGTAAGCAGAATCAATGAAAAAAGAAGAGAAATAAATTAATGGATGGTGTGAGCTTAGTCACACCAATTTTTAATATTGCTTAATAATTGCTTAATTGCATGATGCGGTACATCTCTATGAAGGCATCTGAATTTGTTGTTTTTCTCTACTTATTTAATCCGGTTTTTCTTTTAATTTGTCACCTGTCTGTACATATTGTGAAAATATACAGAAGATATTCAGCATTAACTGTTATAGAAGATATTAATATCTTTAAGTATAGTTTAAGATACCTGAAGCACTTTAATATTAACATTTTTCACCTTCCATGGCAATATGTCAGGGGTTGGCAACCCTGGTCCTGGAGTGGCAGTGATGTTTCTAGTTTTAATTCCAACCAAGCTTGATCTCAAGTGCCTGAGCGTAATATCCAGAGCCTAAATGGTCATCCAGCTGCCTACCTCCAGCACGTGGTCACTTGCTCTCATCAAGAGTAGTAATTAGTCTAATTATGCAAGTATAGGTTTGAATGGTGCAATAATCATGTACTTCTCTGACACTTCAGGACCGGGATTGTCTGCCTATGTAAAGTTAATGCAGTGTAATATTTGAGACTATATTATTAGTGCAGGCATTGCAAGTAATTTGAATAGTTTTGAACTTCTTTAAGAGAGGAAAGGAACAATTCTCCAGGGCTTTGTATTACAAATTGTGTAATAGCTATATTAATTGTAATTGTAATGGACAATTGTATTGTAACTGTAGCAATTATTTGCAAATAGTAGCAATACCGATACTTTGATCCAGTGTTAATCAAAAAGCTTACTGTGCATATAAGACGTTGCCTATTCAGACTGAACACATTTTACTGGGTTCATTCATGTATTGCTCTTTGCTCTTAAAATGGATCACTGGTGTCCCACTTCTCTGTTCTGCTCTGAAAAAGTGGTCCCCATTACACTTCTCTACTACAGGGATCTGCCCAATGCCAACACTGGCCAGCAGAATTCACTGCCTTTTCTTGCTATATGTATTATCTGATAAAAAACAAATTTTCAACGTACAAAAATGCCAAGTCGTTCCCATATACAAAGCACTGTCTGTAAGTCATGAATTCAAATCTAGGCATGCCATCAAGTACTGATATGAAAATGGCACCAAATTACATGAAACAATATTAGCTTACACAAATGAAACAAGCTGTATTCCAAAGCAACGGTACCCAATGTTCCTAAATTGTTTCTAGTAACTTAACTCAGTGTTTATTTGATAGGCCTCAATATGTCTAATTTATATCTGTATGTATGTATTAAATATTGTGTTTTTAAAACATTGTTTTGGAATTTATATAAGTAATAGAAGTATTAAGAGTCATAACAGTAGTAGTAGCAGCAGCAGTAGTAACAGTAGTATTAATAGTGGAAGTAGTAGTAGTAATAATAATAATAATTATCTTTATTTGTATACTTTTTATACAATTTGCTCAAAGTGTTTTCCAAATAGAAGAAGAAAGGAACAATTAACAATTAAGTAAAAGTAACAACAGACCAAAAGGAAACAGGATAATACAATAAAATTGGCATATAAAACATTATAAAGCAAATAAAATTATCAGAATCCATAACATTAAAACTAAAATGAGAGTCATATGAAATTAACTGCACTCTTGTATTGCCATGAATGTAATTTTGCTAACCCTAGGCATAAGGTATAAGGTATAATAAAAACCATGAAGTATTTCAGATTTTCATAGTGATATACTTTTTTTTGTAATACAGTATTTTGGTTCCTGTGTGTGACATACAGCTTGCTTCTTCTGCTGTTTGCTTTTGTAATTTCGGTTCTACTGTGCACAGATATTTTATTTGAGTTCCGCCTACTTCATTGTCTACATTTCAGAATCTTCAAACAACAACTATTTTAACAGGAAGTTAATGGGGGAGGTCCCCTTCTGCTCTGACAGGAAATTATATAAATCTGCAGGTGTGTCATAAGGTGTATGCCTGTACCAGGTAGATTTTTTGTAAATTATTATATAGTTTAATAGTGAAGTTATAATCTAAGTGCAAATTCGCAGATTTAAGCAGGGCAGCTCTGTTCGGGGACTATCTTGTCTCCTCCCCTACATGAATACATTCACCATACATGTGTAAACAATGTGAACCGTGGAAACACATGTAAATAGAGTAGATAATGTCTTTAACTGAACTAAACTAAAAGAAAAACTGCTCAGGATGTGAAGCTTCTGGTGGGGTGATTTCTTTGAAATATTCAAGGCCACATCCTCAATCAAAAGCTCTCTTCTTAATTAACAGCAAAACAATATGTGTGACACATGACAGAACATAGTCTATATATAATATACATATTTATATATTGTAACATTTTTCCACAGCATGAAAAATACCCCACAGACATTCTAGTACAAGAAACAAAATTCAGTTCTAGATTTGAAATAGTATATTGTATATGTGTTCACTTTGAAACTTGATTTAACACCCTTTTACTTTATCCAGACTTGCAGAACTCCAGTACACGTAAGGACAGGCCTCACAATTACTCAATAATGTCTTTGATTAACCTTATTTGATGAACTTACCTTCTCTTACTTGCTGAAGAAGGATTGATCTGAGAGCCTACTGCAGTGTCAGGATCTACCAACACTTTCTTTTTGTTTTCCGTGTAGCTCACGTCTGTTCTAATACACAACGAAAGTAGGCCTGGCTCCCTCTGCTTGTTTCCCAGCAGCCCCTCCCCTAGTGGAGTGTTTCCAATATTTTCTATTAACCCTTTCCTTAACTGAAGCATAATAGCACTGCATTTTATGCACATTCGGATCAGCTATTGACAAACCATAAAAATCCTCAGAGAGGAATCATGCTCTCATTAGGACTTCTAAAATGTATTATAGGAGGTATTTCTCCAGATTTCATTTCACACACAAGCAAGATCTTCATGTGGAAGTGAGGAATGCAGACAGGTTCTTTTCACTTCACTAGTGTAATAAATGCAAACATGAAGGAGCAGACCATCTTTATTTTTAAAGGGCACTCAATATAATATGAATAAGTAACATGTTACCAAGACATATTTTAATGGATGTATTATGTTTTTGGTAGTTATGTAGGGTATAATAATTCCTTTCTTGGGCTGTCTGTTTGGTAAAGCTCATTCGGGTTCCCCATCAGTTTCAGGTGGGTTCTCAACTTCTTCTGGGGAGGATTCAGGTGAGCCTTCTGATTTAGGGTTGAAATCTATGATTTTCTGGACGAGATCAATGCCTGGATAGTCCATGACAATCACCCCCAAACCTTTTGGTTTTTTAGCATGCAGCTGGTTGTCTATGTATTTATGGAGCATGGGATTAATTTTTACAGCTGCATTTTTTGATGATTTTCTGAGTCCAAAATATGCGCTTGTTTCAGTCACTACAATATGGTCACCTGCATTTTCTGCTGCCTTTAGATGATCATAAATCGCTTCCATGTACTTTCCTGAGTGCTTATCTTTAAACTCCTTCCCACCCACATGAAGGTCCACCGGGAGCCCTTTACTGAACTTGCTGCTCTGCACCAACACTATCTTACCCCTTACTTCTTTCATTTTGGGCACTTTTTTATCCTTCCACACATTGTCATTCCCTTGTATGAATTTTTCTATTTCCTTTTCAGCTTTGCCATTTTCTGGGGTCAATCTTATCAAAATTACTTCATGAGGGTGAGCAATCAAACGTTCTCTCATCTTTTCCATGACATCTGCAAATTTTCTACGTGTAAGAGAACCATCTTTGACAACTGAATTATCCAGGGAGATATCAAAGAATCGCACCCCTGCTGTAAACTGCTGTGTTACTGTCCATGCTTGGTGTTGATCAAGAGTATTCATTTTCATGCTTTGGCATGTGCCTGGAATGGTGACTGCTGAGATAAGTGTTTCATCATCTATACTTTTCATCCAGTTTACTTCATGACCATTTGGGAGATCAAGCTTTTCTAAATCATTGAAATAGGGATCCCCTTCACTGCCAGTGAAAAGTATTCTGAAAAAAGCAAATCAGAAACAAGAATGGTTACTTGAGTAGCACAGTAATCAAAACATCACCAAGGGCCAGTTTGTGGTTAGGACTGAGGGAGTCTCTTAGTTCTTCAAGATCCAATTAAATGTCTTGATATGCAGTAAAGAGTTAAATAAACTCTTACAGAGTACCGATCAGGTGTCTATTGAACTCATATGTACTCTGATATGAATGGCCAAGGAGAGCAAGCTTTCTTCATAGATGTTGGGACATTATGAAAAACCCTTGAAAAATGTCACTGCTTTTAGTTATCTGCACAATTATTTTATTTTATTTATTTATTTATTTATTTTTGCAGTTAATGAGTTTTGTGAAATAAACATTTTATGTGCATAATGTGTATACCATAAATAATTATGCACATATTTTCTGAATTTTGATATATAGGCGTGCTGGTATCCACGTCTCTGCTGTGTGTTCCCACAAAGTTGCAAGATTTTATTTAAGAGTAGTGGACCCGGGTAGAAATTGTCTTTTTAAATTTGTGGGGCTAAGGGGACAATACTACCACGTAATACAAGTTTGACAAAGAATTTCCCAAAAAAAAATGTAAAGGGGGAAAAGTCAGAATCTGGATTTAGTCATTCATATATGAGCTCAGATACAATGGATATCAAACATCCAGTGAGTCCCCAGGATAGGACTGAAAAAGGTTTTTTTTGGATACTTACACAAAGTACAGCAGAACACACAGGTGGAATTCCATTGTAATTCTTATCACAGCCAATCTGAAAAATTAAAGAGTTGGAAAACAGTAAAGCAGGGAGCTAAAACTTTGACAAAATTCCTTTGTCCCCAGAGTACATTTGCATTGTTTGGATTATCCTAGTAATCAAACGAAATGTAGACTAAATAATATTGTAATTTACAGGCCATGATAGAGAAAAATGTAAACAACTATAATGCATTTTCTCTATCTATATATATATTCCAGTCCACACCAAAATGAATTAATTTTCATTTAACAGCAATATCATTGGACATTTGAGTGGCAGAAACCATAGAGCTGAGCTACAAGGCATATTAAACATTTACTTTAGGTAATATGCATGCTGTAGTTATATTCCTATAAAAGTTAGCTATTTTATTTAACATTTTATAAGTATTTATAAACCTCCCACCTGGTTTCAGGTATTCCACCGTGGTCAAGCTGACAGACTGTTGATTCTGTGTCTTCTGCTGTTGCAGGTCTGATTCTCTCTGGATGAGGATTCACAGCTCATTTATATTGAGCTCACAGAATGGGTTGGGTTTGAGGACATCACCAATTACGGTGTTACCCCAGAACTGCATACAAGGCCAATACACTGACTAGTCCTCGCAGAGATGCACACCTGGGTCTGCATATATGCAAACCACGTATGTTATATGCACTGAAGAGGGAAAACAGTTTATAATGAATATGGCAGTTGACAATAACCTATGTTAGGCAGTTTCAATGATCCTGAATGGTAAACATTGCATTAACACAACAAAACAAGACAAATATGACTGTAAGCTTAGGGTTGTAACTAGGTAGGAGTTTCGTAGTTGACTTAGTTAATGCACTCGTGTCTTAATTTCTGCTTGTATTTTTGCATAAACTGCGTTGTTGCTGTTCTCGTTTGTGTTCATTTTAATCAGTTTAACCTACAGGGTCCAAGTTTAACTATACGGTTGTTCCCTGCACTTGGAACGGTACTTCTCTCTAGGGTTTTCGACACACTTGTTCCTGGTTATGTTTATACACTTTATTGTATGTCGCGCTGGATAAAAGCGTCTGCCAAATGCCTGTAATGTTATGTAATGAAAATAAAGACAGCTATTCTATAAGAGAAAAGACATACAACCGAACAAACTAACACAAAGAAAAGGAACACAAAGCGATGATCGATGCATGCAGAAATTACAAAGTGCTCGTACAAAAAGACTATGGTACCAGGACAACTGTCAAGCAGATACTCATCTGACGATGGTAGCAGGAGAACTGTTAAGCATATTCTCCCCAACTATGGTACCAGGAGAACTGTTAAGCAGATTATCCTTGAATGTTTCTTTGGACTTCCCTTAAATGCAATCCTGAGCAAGCCTTCCCTTTGTATGCCCAAATAAGGTCTGGACAGGAACACCCTCTACACCACCAAGAGACCCCCCCACACACACTACTCCCCCTCCCCTGTAGACACAGGGGAACCATTAAACATCTAGTGACATTAATAAGATTCTTTGTACGATAGAACGTGACCTTATGCTTTTATATGTCTCTTAGATACTTTTCTATGACGGCCCAAAGTGGTGGTCTTTCTATGATCAAAACACTTATGTAGGCAATACATACTTGGGATAAACCACCCTATACCAACTTATAACAGCTCAGTATCCCCTGCATTACAAATGATATTACTCACAGTCCACCACGTTTATCATATCATTCTCAGTTATTTACATGTGCAAACATATAATGCTTTTGTCAGTTCATAGCGTGGTAATAGTCAACCAGGTTCCGGACTGACCCAACAGTTCCTGTGGGTGATTTTATGATGTGAAAACAGACATTGTCATGGTCGTTCCTGCAGACCACAAGTGTTGGTGGGCCAAAAAGGTCGCGAGACTGTCCCACGGCAATTTTCAGATTGTGGGGCAATTGTCTTTTCAGCTGTGTTTACAGCCTTCTGATCTTTACGACTCCACCAAAATGCAGGAAAAGATCAAAATCCACAGACAGTCATTTTGTCAAATTTTAGCTTACAAGCCCTTGGCAGGTAAGCGCCTTTACATTTCACTATCCATTGCTAAGCTGCCTTTTCCCCAATGCACATGTAAGGGCTACACAGTACATAAAACAGAGAACACCACTGTTCACTATTCATTTTGCTCATATACTGCACTGGGAATCTGTCTCTGCATTCACTGGTTTGGAAAGGCTCAAGAACGTGTGGAGCACACCCACAAATGAAAAGAGGGATCGGGTATTGGCATATGCCACGGTGCCAGGCTAGACAACAGCCCGTGGCTCAATGCCACTGGTTTCCACTGCTCCTGGAGCAGCCTTGGCCACCAGCACTTCAGCCTTGGACTGAGTGGGGAAACAAGAGCCACAGTCTTAACAGAGCAAAGCAGAACAGCCATCTTGGTAGCTGTTCTGTATCAAGTAGTTTTGCTTTTATTGGAGGAATCCAAAATTAGTTTTTTGTTTTTATGAGAACACAGGGCACTTTGGTAGTCATTTTATAGAAGAAAGATATGTATTTTTTTCCACTGAACCTCTAGATGACATATACAATCCAAAAGTTTGGTGAAAGACTAGCTAGATTTGGTTGAAATGTGAAAGTTTTCTAGTCGGCTAGGACATAGCCAGGGTATATCAGGGTAATACATGAGTTGAATTAGTGAGCCACTAGTGAACTACCTGCAGAGTTCTTGTTTTAAAACGTGTGCACTTGTATGTCCATTTTGTGTGCATAACAAATGATTTTATTCGCTGATATGGCTACATAATATGTGCAGACATATTGTTTGTGGGCCTGGAACATTTGTGATGATGTAATTGGCAAGAAAAGGAAGAAGAAGAAAAAGAGGATGCAGAAGAAGATGTCACATGTACTCATGTGCCCACAAGAAGACTATTGAAGATGCCTTTAATTGTCAGATATTCAGTCAAATTCAAACCGACCAACTGATACTAATGAGGCCAACAGATAAGAAAACAGTTACTCTTTTACTTCAATGCACCTCTGTGCTTTTATTTTTATGGCTGAACTTTCCAAGGTGTGTTTGTGAAGAAAGAATACATTTGCATTTAACTGATTAAAGTTAATTGCTTTATGGCAGTTACTTTGCTCAGTACGGTAGAACCTTGTTCAGTATCATAGCGAGCTTTGTTATTTTAGTTTTGTGTGCCATGGTGTGGGTAATGTAGCATGCTGGGTGGGCATACACTATGTACACTATGCAATATGTACCTTCAGTCAGTGTTTCAAAACAATATGTCACGACCATACTACCCAACAATATGTCATTGTGTCATGCGACACAGATGTACACATTGCCTGATTTTTCTGGTGGCTGGACCGGTTGAAGTTGTGAGGATATTGGTAGGAATTTACAACATAGATTAATTAAAGCTCAGTGAACAAAGATAGCTGGCTTTAGGACTTTGGAATCTGCATTGCCTCATTAAGCATTCTACTGCCATCTACCAGGGTGAAAGAAATAGCAGTCATGCATACAGTGCTCCCTGTCTGCGGTTGCTAGTTACACATTAGAGAACTACCCACACAAGACATGATATGCTCTGTATAAATGACTGCAAGATAACATATATTAAGTGGACAAAGTAATTATACAGCATCATTGCAGCATATGTTTTCTGTAAAGTACTGTATTAACTTTGTTCATAAACTGCTTTCATAAGTCATTCATTGCTGTGGCACAGGAGCCTGCATAAAATGTGCCCAGCTGCTTCACCTTGATGCTGCATATTTTCAGCTGTCCAAATGATTGTTCCGGTGCACTCCCAGGAACGTGCTTGAGTTCATCCCCTCCACCTGCTCACCCTGGACTGTGACAAGTGTCAGTGGGTTCTTGCTCCATCGAAAGTCCACCATCATCTCCTTGGTCTTGCTGACGTTGAGCTGTAGGTGATTCTTGTCACACCATCTGACAAAGCACTTCACCGGACCTCTGTACTCCTCATTTTTGTCCCTACTGATGCATCCCACAATGAAGGAGTCATATGTCTTTTGGAGGTGACATGACCCAGAGTTGTACATGATGTGTAGAGGGTGAACGGGAATGGAGACAGTACAGTATCTGAGGTTAAGGTAAAACAACATTAAATGCAGTATTGTTTCATTAGGTTTATCATAATTAACTGTGGTGTATTGCTTAGAATACTCTGAGAATACTGTCTCATGTTTTATACAATATTGTAAATAATTTAAGTGAAATTATGCATTGGATAAATGTTTGCCTACTTTAACGGGACATGTCCCAGTTTTACATCATGTGGAAAACATGGATACGAGTCAAAATGTGTGAAAACATCTGTTCTGCTGTCAATTAAGGGTGGAAATACATTAAAGTAATAATCTCGAAGATTTTAATTAAAATAAATGTTTGTTAAGTTACTTTCTATCGCCGAATTAGGTAACACAATGGTGATTGAACCTATTATTATATTAATTTATATTATTATTATTATTATTATAATTTATGATTAAAGAACTGGGTGTCTGTGGCGACATTCTTGGGAAAAAATCACAAGCGGCGCATAGTTAGTGACGCGTTTTCCATCACCCATCAGTGGTTGGTCCGCCAGAGAGGGTAGACAGGGCTAACGCAACAGGCTCTCTCTTGATCTCACTTGTGTGTGAGGGGAATACTGTTTTTGCCGGTGTCTGCTAGCGTTTCAATAACAGAGGAAAGGGGGGGATTATGGAACACTAAAACGTTTTTGTGTAACATGAGAGGCCATATTATTTGTTGATGTAGATTTCGTATTACATCTGATGACAATGTAACTTTACTAAATTACTTAGCCTAGCTATTTGCACAGCTAACGCTAGCTACCGGACCATGTCAAGAAAGGCAATATTAGTTTAGACAAAGTTAGGCACACTAGCCATCTCTCATATCAAGTAACGTTGCGTTAGCTAGCTAGCTAGCTAATGTAATAAACACAATCTAATGCCAGCTAACGCTACCGACCGGTACCGACCTCGCAAAACGTCTCTCGAATGCAATGCTACCTTGTTGCAATGTAGCTAACTAAAGGTCAGTTCAGATCAATGATTCGTAACGAGACGGATGCAACTTGCACAGTTCCAAGACTTCTGATTGTAAACGTTCTAAAACTGCACTTGGCGATTTGACAAAGTGGGTCTTTTGAGACCCCAGGCAACGGCTTCAGACACTCTGCAACTAACCAGTTCACACTGCTGCAATTTTCTCTGCAACATTCTAAAACTGTTTCGTCTCGTTGCGAATCATTGATCTGAACTGGACTTAACGTTACTGTTATTTACATTGCCATCAAGTTCATCAATATACTGTAATGATCGGAATAAAGCCGTCTTTACACAGAGCATTAACCCCTGGGTATAGGTGGAGCAGAGCCGGGTCTGATTGCTGTGTAAAGATGTCAAGCCGGAGAAAACTAAATTCTTGTTCTGATTGCTAATTTAACATCCAGCTCAGTTTTATTCTCGAACAGTTTAGCTAGCAAAACCAGAAACACCAGGGGTAACATTTTGCAAGGCAGTTTCAAAAACATCACATAACAATCATTCACGAGACTGTTTATTGTGCACGAGATACATAATTGCACGAGCCACAGCGAATCCCGCAAATTCTTCTCTGCAGTGTAAAGATGTTCATACCGGGCAAAAGGTGGATAAAGAACGTCTGTGGAAATTGATCATCACTACTGCTACTGCATTTTAACCCAGCGCGGCAGTGTAAAGACAGCTTAAGTTGGCCTAATGTTAGACAATGAATGAGTATGTACATTACGTTACTTTTATAACAACCATTTTTTATTCAGTAAATAAGTGTTATAGTTGCCGTTGCCCAGGTGCCAACTGACTGACGTCACACAGGCGACACTGGTTGGATTCGGTTGGATTTATGGGAAGTGAGGTCCAAAAACACACCTGCAATTACCGCTTCTCGCCATTGGTACCGCCAAAGAGAACGAAACAGAAATCTTCGAGACTGTAACTTTAAGGCAGGAAACAGTTAAAGCGCAGGTACTGACTGTACTCTAATTCCCACAATGCTCTACATTTTCCGCAACAGGAAATGCATTTCAGAATCAGCTGACACTTTGATGCTTCACGAAAAAGACAGAATTCTTTCAACGTTGTGATAATACCCTTTATTTATAGTTTATTGAAAACCAATTAATAAATCAGTCATGTTGCGACCGAAAGCTTTGACTCAAGTTCTCAGCCAGGCGAACACAAGCGGAGTTCAGAGCACGCTGTAAGTAGAAAAGAATTCCTCGGTAGCTAGCTAACGGTAGCTGAAGTTAGCTCATTTCTGATCTTACCGCTGTTGTATTTGCTAGTTAGCAAACGCTGGGGTCGCGGTCCTGTGACATAACGAAATTAATAACTAAGTCAGGTAGTTACGGCATTTAACGGTCTGTCAGTCTATATATTAGTTTATGGGCTATGTTCAGATCTTTGTGTCTTTGGGAATGCGTGGCATAAGTTAGCTATATGAAACCCCAATTCTAATACTTGACAAGGAGCTGTCTGTCTCACGATCAACTCGGTGATCTTGACAGATCCTGTATCGGATCTGGAAAGATCCTGTATTGATGGACTGTATTTTCGAGTGCATGCTATCCTACATCATTGTGTGTCTGGTTTGGAGGCCCTAAAAATTATGATGAGACGTCTTAACGATGATGTGTATCCCGAGTATGGCTTTTAATAGGCAGGGTAACGTTGCATATTTTTTTCCCTATGCTACAGGTTGTTAAATAACGAAGGTTCTCTCCTGGCCTACTCTGGTTATGGGGACACAGATGCTCGCGTCACAGCCGCAATCGCTAGTAATATATGGGCGGCCTATGACAAGAATGGACATCAAGCCTTCAATGAGGACAAACTCAAGTTTATCCTGATGGATTGTATGGTGAGACAAAGAATGGTGCTTCGATTTAATTGCATGCCGCAAGGGCGTACAGAACCGCAATGCTTGTCGTTACTTTCAGTCTAGTGCAACTCTCGTCTCCTTGAAGACTGGCATTCTTCAAACTCTAAATGACGGCCTGTAAGCTGTGCAATAAGGGCAGAAGAGTAACGCGACAGTATAAGCCTTGGAACGCATCTCAGCCTATAACAAAAACTAAGTGTAGTCAAAAGGAAGTGATGTGTGTAGGCTCACCCGAGTAATTTTATCAGTAGCCTATATGTCATACTGTTTATTCTTTTTCACTTTTATGTTCTGTCTCATTTGATATTTTGCCTGTTTTATGGCCTTGTACGTTGTTTTTAACCTATTTTTTAAATCTTTTACTTTATTTTGTGTTACAAGTATATTTGTATCATATGCTACTTTAACACAATGACTATTAAACACTATAGAAATATTCTTCAACTTAATATTATACTATATTTCTTCAGTAAATACCCAGCTGTGTAAAGAAATCCTGTGAAAATGTAGACGTTCAGTAGTAAAGTTAAAAAAATCAAGAGGAGTCATGTTTTGACTTTAAGAGCTGTAAGTTGTGCAATATGAATTTCTTTGCACCCTTGTTTTTATTACAGGAGGGCCGAGTGGCAATCACGCGTGTTGCTAACCTGCTGCTGTGCATGTATGCAAAGGAGACAGTGGGCTTTGGTATGCTGAAAGCCAAGGTGGGCAGTAATTATATGAATAGTATTAATTATAAAACTGGATTGATTAATGTTGCTGTCTGTAAATGTTTTAAAGCATATATATTTGAATACCAAACTGTCAGAGATAGTGTTTGTTATAACTGTCTTCTGCTACTGGAAAATTACGCTTTTTTGTTTAATGAATTTGCACTTATTAAACTGTCAGGTAAAGCTTTATATTCTGAACCAACACAATCAGCGTCAAACTAACGTTTGGAATGCTGGTATTATGTAAATAGGAGGGGGTGTGTAGCTGCATTCTTGTAAGGCAAATTTACTGCTTACACAACAACAGTCTTCAGCTGTCATTCATTAGCCTAGCAAAATTGTTTTGCTAAAATGTCAGATCATTTTTATCGATTGATTGATTTATTTAAGAGGAACAGTGCACAACGGTCAACATATCAGTGTTCACATCAATACATAGAGTCATCTAATCACATAAATAATTGCTCTGATTAAGTAATTGCGTGCCAGATGTTGGCTTCAAATCCAGAAACATAAATTGTAGTTTGATCTCTTGGATGCTGCTGTAAGGCCCACAGTGGCTTTGTGAAATTTGCACTTAAATACTTGAGATTGGAGTCTATTCATATACTGTACCAGTAATACCCCAGTCCTTGCACAAAGAAAGAGGCCTCTTATAGTGAAGTCTTAGATTGAATCGAGCTTGCAACAAGTACACAATGCTGTGGAGACATTACAAAAGGTAACATTCAGATTAACCTAAATCAGAATTTTATTTTCCTGATCTCAATTAAAAAATTATTCCTAGTTCTGGTGGTGGCTGTTTCATGTTATGGAATGCTAAGCATTTAATACTGGGACATAATGAACATTTGCAATTGATAGTTGCAACCAACCACAAAACTGCAACTCTGGCACGCTGTAATTGTTTAGAAAGAATAAAGTGAATGTCCTTGAATGACCCAAGTTCAGACTTGAATACAGTTTGTACCAAGACTTGAAGGCTGCATTTCATTACTGGTCCCCAGTACACACATTTTGTATAGACCTATCAAAAAACCCCAGTATTGAGCACTGCTATAGTGGGGGCTGAATTCCTGAATAATGGGGTTTTAGTTTTTTTTTTTTTTTTTTTCTTTCAGGAATTCTGGATATTCTCTAACATATTAGCGTTGAATTACATACATAGAATTTTGAACAAAAAATGGTAATATATTAACCATTTAATAGAACAAGGATTACCTTTTGCTTTCTTGTATGGTAAATGTCAAAATGTGTCCATACAGTTTTACTTACCTTTTGAAAGCGAATCTTATTTTTTCTAGTGAAAACTCCAAACTGTTTGTGAAGGAAGGAATAAAATTAAAAAAGCAAATGTTTGCTTTTAAAGGGTCAAAGTTAAAGTCAAAAAGTCAGAGTTAAGGACAGATATGTATTGCATCCTGAAGGCTGAAGCGTTTCTGAGAGTGATACTCTGTTTTGTTTTTCCAGGCTGAAGCCCTTGTACAGTACTTGGAGGAACCCCTAACACAAGTGGCTGCTTCATAGTAGAAGGTCTTTTTCTGCAGCATTGACAGTGGGATTTTCTCGCTGAATATGGTAGAGAAAATCAAGTTGGAGCAGTTTCATGGACTATTAAACACTCTTCCCAAGGGACTGACTGTCTTGGTGTTTTTAAGCCACTCCTGGAGCATTTTCTACTGAATATGACTTACAACTTTGACCGTGCGCTGGATATGTCCTGTTGTGCTCATGTGTTAAATGCTCTAATCCTCAGAGAAGATCAGAAATTGAGGAACATCGCAACTTCAGGCTTTTATCATGCAGATTGCTGGAAAATGCGAAACCCTTAAAGCTTTTCTTAGTTCCTGTAATATCAGTGTCTTTGCTTTTCATTTTATTTGCTTCTTGATCTGGCCGCTAATGAATGCTACGTTTTTTCTGTTGAGATTCTATTAACCCAGCAGTAAAGAATCTACTAATCTAATTGGTGCTGGAACAAGAGGAAAACTATGAACTCCCCCCTCTTGCTAATTATAAACCTGCTTGGCTGACTATTGATGGCTGTACATTTGAAGGCAGGTGTGGGCAATTAAATTTCTCAAAGGGTGAAGTCCTTCTGGCTTCAGAGTTATTGTCAGTCTGAATAACAGCCTCAATGAAACAATGAGGAAAGAAGGGAAAACCAGCCAAACCTGCAGACATCCTGGTTTTGCCCATCCTTTATTCGGAGACAGAAATGCTGACTGACAGCAGTACCCCCCTTTTCATTTGTACAGTTTAAGTAGAGCTCACAGCTTACTGTAGGATCATCATACCAGCTGTGAACATTAACTTTGAAATTAAGTGTGAATGTAATGCTGTTATATTTAGAGTTCTGCAATTAAAACATTTTCTTGGTAACAAACCATTTGCTCACTAGACTCTTGCATTTGCTCTGGTATTGCCACTGAAATTTTGGAAGGTAACCATTTTTTTTTTCATACAACTAACATAGGCTGCTGTAGGTTGTGGGGGGAAAAAAGTAAACTGCATTCCCTTCTTTTTAAACACACAGTTAAAGTATACTTTAAAATGCCATCCTGGCACTCATTAAAAATTGTATGACTTTTATATCTGAAGCAACATGGAGCCAGCAGGAGGAATATTGTTAAAATTCAGTAGTACAGGGTGTTTAACTGAAGTTGGCTTGTGACACCTACCGAATCCTAAAGACAATATTTACTCAAGGAAAAGGGAACTAGCTCTGTGAGATACTGCTACTGCAGTGTCATCGTGGAAATAAACTGAGGTGACCTCTATTGAGTTAAGGATTGAAACTACAGGGGTATTGTCAGAATGACGTTTTAATATTTGGTTTTGCATAAGAGTTACTTGTCTGGGGAAGAGCATGATCTAGGATGGCACTCAACCGCTGTGTAAGAAAAGGGGAGGGTTCGTTACACAGAGATGGATGCCATTGGATCTGGCAGGAGCAAGGAAGTTGAGAGCGGAGGAGCATTTCCTCTGACTGTGCTGCACCTGTAAACCTGTAGTTTTACCTGTTCAACCTGCCTCTGCCTCGCTCTGAGACACACCCCTCAACCTGCATCTCTTTTGTCAGCTGAACTGCCTGACTTAACAGTAGGGCTAGCTCATATACAAGCGCTTGCTCCCAGAAAGTGAGGACACTGAGCTAGCTTTTAGCTAAGTTTCACTCGACTGGTCTGTAGTGTTAGTGAGGTCTGGAGATTTTGGGAAGGCCAAAGTGATTTGTGGTATTCTGTTGTTTCTTTGGGTTGAATCCAGCCTGAGAGGCTGTTCTCAGACTTTTGACTGACGGCTGACAAGAACCATTGAATGGGCTCAACATGCCATTAGAAGACACTTATAACTTTGTCTTTAAAGGTGAGTAGATTTAAAACTTATCGCAAGTAGACATATATGTTTGGTTTTGAGTCCTGATACATACATGCTTGTAGGGTTCTTAAAACTGCCTTTTGGTGTGTTTGCCCCACAATTGAACCCCAAAATCAGTGCTTTGGGTATGCTGTTCTTTTACATTGCTTCTGTTATCAGATTACATGTCAAGGATTATTTGTGTGTACTGATAGCTGTAGGCATCTGATATCCAGTAGTGTCACCAACCCTCCCTCTAAGACTTGATGATGTCAATGACAAGAAACTTGTTTATGAACATAAGATTAAGGAATTAATGCCGACAAATGTAAAGCAGAGCTTCCCATTTCTGTGTGATGTTTTTCCTTATCAACTAAAATATTCACAACACATTTCATTGTTCTGTTACACAAAGTGTCAGGTGTGTCACCCAGCCACATGTTTGTTTTTCTGGATTGATAGTGCTTACAGGTGATCAGGAGGAAAATATTGGAAGCCAAATGTCTAATTGTTTTTGCATGTCACAGTCTGCCGTGCATTGTATCTAGCCAGGTTAATGGATTTACTTGGATGCGTCACAGGTGCGTTTCTGCCATTCCCATTCGGTCATATGGAAATGAGGCCAAGCTACAAGTCAGTGCAACGAATAAATAATACGCTACAGCGATTTCTTAAAAGAACAGGAATGCTCAGCTAAATTTGCCCCAAGGATAAAGGTGGGGTTAACTTGTTTGTCTTTAACTGTTCATGTACACACTGTACTGTATATCTTTCATTTGTTCTCTATAATTGTAGCATGAGTTGGTTTGGGAACTTTAGTCAGGTCTGCTAGAAAGCGTTACACCAATTTACTTCCAGTTGCTCCAAAATATGTTGGCATCTATATTCCACACAGCACCACAGAAGATTAATAGCACAGCAACCTCATGTACTGTATGTCTATCATATATAAATCAAATTAACAATATCACAAAGAGCAGATTTAAAGAAGAGTACACTATTGGGTCTTGAAATAAGCTTGATGCAAGACACATTCTCAAGACAAATCTATGAGCTTTTATATGATACAGCATGCTGCATAACCCTTATCATGTTTACGATGGAGATCCTTACATTAACCATGGGAAACTACATTATTATGTCTAATATTTTTCAGTACAAAAGTTGCTTCATTTGGTGGCTCATTTGCTCTGTGAATACATGCTATTGACTGCTCCATATACACAATATCCTAAATCTTAGAATCCACTGTTAATGTGATAATGAACATTTCAGTTTCCAATGGATGGAAGGCTATCAATTTTTAGAATCTGTCTAGTAAAGTCTAGTAAAGTTTTTAATCTAAATAAAGCCCAAAATGCAATATAGACATCAAATTGAGTGAATGATACACCCACATGCATTAAAAAGCCAATCAAATTTCTTCCTTTACCTTTTCAACCTCATAAATGATACAGGGGGGCTTTAACACAATCTGTTTGTAAAATGATGATGTGGGATTTTTAAATGTGAATTGGAACACAGCATCATTTCAGTGATATATTTCATATCCTGAGTCAACTTGAACTTAGAGGAATTTGTGGTTTGAATCGATGTGTACAACAATTTTGACATAGAATTTAAGGCAACAGCACTGGTTTTAGCATAGTTCCTGCAGGGAATGCCATCAGGATGAAACTGATAGATGGTCACACCATTTCCGGTGCACAGGACCAAATTGTCATGTTGTGTAAGTTGTGTGTTATACATGCTCGCATAGATTTCCTAGAAATAGAAATGGCCATACTGTTCAGAGCGCAGAGTCAGCAATGCCTTTCTGGTGTGCCACTGGATGAGACTGGAGGTCAGGATTCTGTTTGGTCATAGATATGTTGTAGAAACCAGAAGGTGTGGTTTCTTTACAATTCTTTTATACCTACTGCCTCCACCCACCTTCCCATCCTGTTTGCCATAGTCATTGTCTCTTAGAACCAGTAATTAATGACTTGAAATCTTTAACATGACCAAAGTTGCCTGTCCATAGCAGGACATAATGAGGTTTCTGTTTAATTTCCTTCCTTCAGAATGTAGTAGAAATTATACTTCTCTTATTCCTTATAACATTAACAAATCTTTATGCCCTTAACATTAACAAATCTTTATGCTATTTATGTTATTGTATGAATGATTGAAAATCAGCCCATTCCAATGATAGGCCCCAGCATTGAAAAAAACATTTCACCACGCATCATTACCCATTTTGTACCATCTCAAACTAATAATCTATATACTTTGAAGAGGAATTTTAATGTATGTTATCATCATTTTAAATGATGCTTCAAATGAAATGTCCATTTTGAAAAACTTCAAAAATAACAATGACAGAGAAATATCTTTTTTTTTCTTGTGGTGATCTATAATGAACATGCATGCTAATGCTACGGATTTTCATCCATTTCAAGATGATAGCAGGATATAGAACAACAAGACATCAAAAATAAAACAGTCAGAATAGCTTGATGAAGATGAGCAAGTATTTTACAATATTGTCTCATAACCATGACTGAGAAATGTTTGTATAAATCCATTACTTTATTGTGAGATTTTGAACAATTTAAGCAAGTTAAGCATCACGACGTTGATGGTCCCAATTTCAGCTATGTCATTTCAATGTCTTCACCATTATGAGTCACTGGCTCAGTTTTCACCCTATTTGAGGACATATCTTTCACTATGTGAGCCATTTTCCTTCCAACTTATCCCTCGTGTAACTGTTATGACACAGTCATTCTCATAAACCACTGGACTAAGTTGTGAATCCAAAATCACTTAAAGTCCACACCAGCTATCCATGGACACAATTTCAGCTATTTTACATTGGTTCCTCTCATCTCTCATCTTTTAGTGGTCCTGATTGGAGAATCTGGGGTGGGCAAGAGCAACCTGCTGTCTCGCTTCACCAAGAATGAGTTCAACCACGACAGCCGCACTACCATCGGCGTGGAGTTCAGCACGCGCACGGTGCAGCTGGATTCCGCCACAATCAAGGCCCAGATCTGGGACACCGCCGGGCTGGAGCGGTACCGGGCCATCACCTCAGCGTAAGTGCCTCTATTTACGGTCAAATTCAATGCTGCTTTCATTTAGTGTCTTATATGCTGATTCTGATGGGGACGACATGTTACCTTCTTCTGTGGCCAGTAACATAAACAGACATACAAGCCCTAGCATCTTTATCATGTCTCCATTTATCATTATGTGTATTGCAAACAGCATGAAAAAAATAACGCACAAGCCTATCACGTTGTGTGGCAGAGTAAGTGTGAAGAAGGGTAGCGTTGGCACCCACGGCACCAGACACCAGAGAGTCATAGGTTCAATTCCAGAGAATACTGCTCAGTAATATTACTCAAAATATGTTTCAGCCACTTGCATCTACTTTTCAGGTTTTATTTGAACTTTGAGGATGTCTCATTTGCTAAGAGGATGGTGCATGAGTGCAAGAGTACTGTTCCTCTAATGACTCTATGCCCTCATTTAAATTGTAATGTCTCTTGATATCTACCTCCAGGTATTACAGAGGTGCAGTGGGTGCACTGCTGGTCTACGACATTGCCAAGCAGCTAACATATGAGAGCGTGGAGGGCTGGCTGAAGGAGCTCTACGACCATGCGGACCCCAACATTGTTGTCATGTTAGTGGGCAACAAGAGCGACCTGACATCACTGCGATCTGTGCCTGTAACAGAGGCGAAGGAATTTGCAGGTGCCCTTCTGTGACTTACAGTGCCATATGTGTGATTCATCCCTGATGACAAGCATGTACATCATATGTATATTTGTATAGAAAAATATGCATGTGTGTGAAGTATACTATATGTAAAATGTATATGATTGTGGCTAGTGAACATTGTGAGATGTCATCCATCAGATTCTCCCTTTTCCAATACAGAGAAGAAGAGTTTGTTATTCATGGAGACCTCAGCTTTGGAATCCACAAACGTTGAGGCTGCTTTCAATAGCGTCCTTGCAGGTAATCTGCCATTTTTAAAATTCATTTCCCATCCCTTTTGTTTTTATTATGTTTTCCAGTTTTATTGATTTACACATTGTTTTTCACTTCTTAATCATATAATATCCTCAGTTTTTCCTTAGAGAAATGCCACTGTGACATAGTACTGGCTGTGCCAAAAGAATATATGCATCTCTATATGATTATCTTTTATTGATAATACTTTTAAGGCTAATTATGTGTGATGGATTCTTTCCTTTTTACTGAGATTATTGCCATCAATTTGCCCCAGTTCCAGGTTAGCTTGTTCCTGTGGAGTACAGTGGCAGGACCCTCTACCCCTCATCCTGCAATAAAAAGCACAAAGACAACTTGATAATACGTAATAGAACTTGACAGTACATAATTAGGCACAAAGCATGCTTTCCTCCTATTCAATTTAGGTAATGTCACGCGTTTGTTTGTTAGTACAGACTGCGCTCAGCTTTAAGTTGATGGTGTTCACATCCATATTGCATGATCTGTGTAGGAATTACAGCCCTTATTTTATATATATATATATATATATATATATATATTGTTCCCCGATTTTAGGGGCAAAAGTAATTGGATAAATGTGCTCAATCTGAAATAAATAGTTATATTTAGTACTTGATTGCAAATCCTTTGCATTCAATGTCTGGCTGACATCTGCAACCCTTGGGCATCACAGATGCTAGGTATCTTCCTTGGTGATGCTCTGCCTGGCTAGTACTGCATCCATCTTCATGCACATTTTAGCAAACTCTAACCTGGCCATTTTGTTCTTGAGGTTTTCCAGTGGTTTATATCTTGCAGTGAACCGACTGATGTTATGCTGGTGCATAGTCTTCTCTTTATGGTAGTCTTTGACATATCTGTGCCTACATCCTGGAGAGTGCTCTTGATCTGATTGACTGTTGAAAACGTGTATTCATCTCCCATCCACTACAGTAGTCTTCCGTGGTCTACCAGGTAGTTTGCTGTTGCTAAGCTCTCACTGCAATTCCAGTGTTGCTGTACTAACTCTTATTGCCTTATTATTGATCTGTTTACCCAGAGATCCACAAGAGGGTGAGCGGCAAACAGGTAACGCGTGGGTCCTTCAGCGCTGGGGCCCTGTCCCCCCAGGCTCCCGTGCCTCGAGTAAACCAGGAGGAGAAAAGGGCCTGCTGCTGAAGCCTCTGAAGGACAATTCAGAGGGTGGGCTTAGAGAAGGGGATGCTGGGACACAGTACCCCCATTTTTATTGTGTTCATTAAAGGGACCAGGCTGTGTAATATTTGTGCAAAATGAGGGTGTGACACTTGCCAAGAAATGTTCTGTTCTGAGAGATAACAGAATGGGGAAATGTGTGGACTGCGAGGATTGTTGATTTTGATTTTGATTAGTTAAAATGTATAGTGACCCAACAGACAAAAAACTGTCCTTGTTGTTCAATTGAAAAATTGTACATATGTTTTTGTAAGTAGGAAACGGAATTTTTCTTTTTTTATTTTTTTTTGGAAAAAATTTTTTTAAAGCCAAAATATTTCATTCATAAATAGAAGAATATTGCCAAATATTGGCTAACTGATGAGAGAAATCCAGATCTTTGTATTGTTTATACTCATATGATTCTTTGAAATTTCCATATATGAAGAGGGTTGTTATATGTAATTATAAAGATATATCAAATGCGAAATCAAAGTATGTTTTTTTACATTGTATTACTGTACATCCCGCTACATAATTTCTATTTTAACTTCTCATTCACCATGAAGTGTACATGACATTTACTTTAAGTGATATTTCACTGCTGTTGATGATAATTATGATAATTATGATTATTTATCATTATGTACAAGAAAAACATTTGTTGAAATTTCATTTTCCTCCAAGGAGCTGACATATTCGAGCTATGAAACCTCTCTGTGGTGTTCAACTATTCATACTGGAAATTTGATTAAATAAAATTGGTAGGTTGTAAAACACTGATTCATAATGTTTATTCAACATTTTAGGATGTAGCTAGCTGGGTAAGCTATGTGTGTACAGATGAGAAAAACAGTAGACATTAGATTCTTATTACAGATGAGAATCTGAGGATACTGTAGGTGCCACACTGTCTGCTCTGAGCTGAGTTGAAACCACAGTGTAAATTGACCCCAAGCACTATCTGGAAGGGGCTACTTCATTCAAACTCCTGAGAATTTAGAGGGGTTTACATCATTCATGGGCACAATCATAATTTTTTCTCTCACATAGAATTCATTGCTTATACAAGATTTAAAACCTTTCATTTTGTGTCTTTTAACTGCTGTCAGTAGCACACACCTGTACTTGGAATCATACTCATCTTTTTCATATAGAACTGAAATACTTATTTCAATTAACATTTATCTATATTTTCTTTCGATGTATGGGCCTGTAACCTGAACTAGCCATATCCAACACTTACATTTTGTAGTGAATGAATACATTAGAATTTCCCATCGACTGCATCTGTTTTCCCCCTTTCCCTCTAATGTGAATGTGGAATAGCATTCCCCCCTCCCCCTGCCATATTGCAGCCTTAAAGCTTGCACAATGACTGTCTTCTGCTCTGTTTCTTAGCTAACGGCACATCTGAAACACAGACATGTATGGTCAAACTGGAAAGCCTTACATTTTGTGTGTGCACGTGCAGGTAGTGTCTGACAAACTAAAAGGCACCCATCAAACGTGTGAAATGAAATTATAAGTTCAGGCCTGTGCCTGTGGCAATCGATAAACTATCAAACCATCCACCATCACTGTTTTATCATATAGAGTGAGAGGTACACTTTGTGTCCATTTATGTTTTCACAGCAGCAAAGCTTTCATTTACAGACAAGCAAGCCTTTCTTTTCCCCAAGCGTATTTGGCTGAGCTGACCAGAGGCTAAGTGCTTTGTCTCTTCTGCAGTCGCTTTTGCATGACGCCTTGCATCAGTGTGTCCACAGATGTCTGCAAAGAGGCAGTCATTCAGTCTCAGTTTACAAGCAGACAGCCATTTTGTTTCCAAATGCTTGGAGCGCCAGCAGCCAAGTGTTAGTGATTACTGTTAAGTGGGCTGCATCTGGTAAAAAGAAGGCTACTAATATATGATACAAAAGCCAGGTACAAAAGAACTCTTCTCAGTCATTGACATTCCCTTATATCATTAGTCTTTCACAGTATGCACCCAAATGATTTTTTTCATCCCCTTACCAGTTACTTGTAGCATATAATTAGTAAGCACCCTTTAGCTATATGAAATCTTATTTTACATATTGTCCATGTACATCCATGGCTACTGCCCTAAATCAAATCACTTTAGTTATTTGTTGACGAGAACAGCCTAGTCACTTGTCCATTCCCTTAACAACTTTGTTACACTTCTATCTTGTATAAAGTCTCATATATATATATATATATATATATATATATATGTATATATATATATATATATTTTTTTTTTTTTTTGTTTTTTTTGGACCTGTGTAACTCAAGGCAATCACTTTATCAATGACTCTACAACAGCATTTTCCCCTTCTCCTTCCTTTCAAACAATACAGAATATGTTTTGCTGGCATGTTTTATCATCAAGGACAAAAAAGGGGAAATAAAGTGCTAGACCAATGGGAGTACAGAACCACATAGTCATATCTTCATTATGCCAGGCCAAATGCAAAAGTGCACACTACACCACAAGGGGGCAATGTCAACTGAAAAGGTGTGTGTGGTCACAGGCGGCTGGTTGTCAGAAACCTTAGTATGCCCTTCATTGTACATTAAAATTATATGGGTTAATTTGAAAATATACACTAAAACTGAAATACCATTTTTAAAAATCTAGAAAGGGATTTATTACTTGAAACCACTGCACAAGAGGTTTCGCAGAAACTATGGAGATTAATCAAACATTTTGACTTGCATATTGGTATGCTTTATGCTGACAGAAATGTAAAAAAAAATAACCTTCAGTAAGACCAAAATAATTGTGCTAAAGAGTGATTTGCAGTTATAACTGTGGCTAATCTTTATACAAACTGGAATTTCAAAAGTGTATGCTGAATGCATTACATAGTACACAGTCTCAGTTTATTAGCATATCATCAGAATTTTTATTTTTGTCTATATTTCCCAACTGTCTTTTTATTCATTCAGGAGTTTTGATGTTATTTTTTAAAAATAATTCAGGAATCTGAACGGTTGGCCCTGTAGTGCTTGTTTTGATTGGCGCAGACAGTTTTTGTTTGCAATGAAGGATATTGTAGATACTTACGGATGTTTCTGATGACCTGCTGGCTTTGCAATGGCTGGCATAGGGGCACTGGCGAATGTGTGGTTTAAAGCAAGAAAATGTACTTAATATAACTCCAAAGCTACTTGAACAGTGATATTATTCCTCCAAAAGTTATGTATGTGTATATTACCCGATTATATTCTTTAAAAATTAGTCTATTTTCAGTTGAAACTATTTGTCGCAGCACATGCAACCTGGCACTGCTGGCACAAATATAAAAATTGATATTTATGTTTTTAATTGTGAATAAACACTATAAAATAAATAAAATTTAAACCATGAATGACCCTACACCAGCCATTGTTAGGCTGGCCGGTGTTCAGGAACTTCTGTAAATTCCTAAAACATCCTTCATCACAAACAAAAATATTTGGGCAAAAATATATTTATACTGTAAAACTGATACAATGAATAACAAACTCCAGTAAGTGAACTATCCTTTTAAGTCTAGTTGGTAATTTTGCTAACACATTTTATATGTAACCACTAGATGGCGGCATATTTATTTTCTTTGAGATGGAGTTCAAATTCCTCTTTGAACTTCCTCATGCTGACAACACCAATTCTGCGCCAACCCAAAGCCCCCCTTTTTAAGAAAAAAATGGAACTGATTTATAATTCAAGTTATCATTCAAATATGTATCATTCAATATGTCTTCTGCTACTACCATAGTGACCTGTGCTTGCAGTTTATTTTATTATTTATTTATCTTTTTCATATTGATTTGATAACTGACACGATATATAACACTAACTCTGATGCTGGAGGCCATCCGGTCTTTCCCAATGACTGACAAAGTGTGCAATGATTTTACTCAGGGGATGTGCTGGTACACTCTTAAGAAGAGCCTTGGCCACTTGGATCTACTTGCTGAGGATCACTAATGTAATAAAGGAGGCTGTTTCACTCTCATTATCCTACATTATTTATTTGTTTATCAGACACTCCTATCCATGATGACTTGCAAAGCTTATATCTTACATATTAAATATTTCACCCAATGTTCTAAACTCTTTGCACAAGGCCACAATGGCAGTGGTCAGGATTTGAACCTATGACCTTATTAGTCAGTCGATGTGGACACCTGACATCCATCTCATCCAAAATGAAGGGCATTAATATGGAGTTGGTCCACCCTATAACAACCTCCACTCTTCTGGGAAGGCTTTATACTAGATGTTGGAGCATTGCTGCAGTGACTTGCTTCCATTCAGCCAGAAAGGAATTAGTGAGGTTGGGCACTGATTAGGCTCACAGTTTTTCCAATTGGTCCCAAAAGTCCTGGATGGGGTTGGCGTCAGGGCTCTGTGCAGGCCAGTTGAGTTCACAGAAGCACAGAATCATCTAGCACAGAATCACAGAAGCACAGAATCATCTAGAATAAAGTTTCCCTCATTTAAAATTTTATTCCAGAAAGCCACTGATATAAATTTTAAAACTTAATGGAGAACAGAACGCTGTTTTCGTACTTTCTTTGATTTTATTAGAAACATTTACATTACATTTTAAACCATCTTAAAAAAGAAACAAACTAATAGTACAGCATCAATATATTTAAAAGAAAAAACTCACAGAGTACATGTGCTATGGAAATCAATCGGCAATGTTACATGCCTCGTAGACATGAAAACACTGTGACATGGTTCAAAGGAGACATACATGATGGCCAGCCATGTTTTGGACATGCCAAAGCCCTCTTACTCGTCACAGAGAAATCAGAAAATGGCACCAGTGGTTGCTGGCCCATAACTAATGCACTAAGACCACTATGAGATCAGTATGTAACATTTCTACAAGTGCTGGAAGATTCTGAGAGCTACCAAAGACAGACCGTCAAACTGCAAAAACCCTTCATGAATACAACATTGCCTGGCTAAAGAGGCAGCTTCAGTCCCAGAAAATCTCACCTTTCCTTTTGTGAAACTAATTTCACACAAATTTTGTTACTTTACCATACTGTGTTTGTACACTCAATTTGGAACTTTGACTCTGCATGCTTTGAAAAAAAATGAGTTTGATCGAAAAGGTGAGGGTAGACATCACCAAGCCGATATTTTTCATCTTCGTTCTCAGAGGAAATCTTTTAAAGTGTACCCATCGCCCCTCACAAAATTAGACTGTCTGAGACTCACTGAGTGACTGGAACGGCCTCCTCGCTGCCATTTGTTACTTTCTAAATAAACCACGCCTCCTACTCCATTGCCAATGGGCTGGCCGCTATGGAAATCTACATTGAAGAACAGCCAGCTGACACCTGTGTGTAAATTGCTTGTTTGAGACCTTTTTGTTGTCTCTTCACAGGGCCCAGAGCTGCTCTCCAGTCTAGGTGACGACACAAGAAACATGCAAAATTGTACAGTTATGTTATGAATATGCTTGCGTGAGACTACCATACATCTACTACATATTGCATCTATATATATCCAAAAGCTTCTGGGAAATGCTGTAGCAGAACTGTGTGTATTTCCATTCCAAATGTAGTCCTGATGACACATAACAACTGAATAAAGGAAACAATCAAGGCTTAATTTCATTTGTGTGTGCATGTGTGCATGCTCCCCCTCCCAGAAACACACATATTGCTTGATGGTTTTGGGTTTTTTTTTTTAATTAATCACATGTAGTAGATATATATGTGTGAGCATGGATCTGTGTATATGAATAATATGTGTGCGTTTCCCTCTAACCCACTGATACTTATTCTGGGTACTGAAATAAGAGCAAATGCTGTGTTTTGATTAGAGCAAAAAAAAAAAAAAAACAGGACATAAAATGGACTGGAATGTTCACCAAAGTCAAATTGGCACCCTTTTCATATAAAGTTTCAATAATATCCTTTTACAATAAAGAAACATAATGCAATCTATTTTTGGTTCACTGAAAGACTAATTGTTAAAGGTTTTTTTAATGACTTATTTATCTATTTAAGCTAGATTGCTCTAGAGCATTGTTTCAGTTAAATCTGACAGGAATCCTTTGTTTGTTCACCATTTTAACTTAAACCAAGAAATGTACTGAGAGGAGCACAGGACACAAAGCACAAACGGCACACTCTGGGATAATATAAAAGGCCGCCAAGTCTGATAAATGTATCACTTTTTCATCAAAATTCTGCACTGATTGCAATGTCTGTTAGAATATTGTGTTGCTGACGTTAAATTATAAACCATGGGGGAGACATGTAACCCCTCAATCCTGTAACATTGAAGTGTGAGCTATTTCTTTAACCTTGATAAATAAAACTTTTTGATTTTTTTTTTATAATTTTACTAGAAACCAGCTTCATGCGTTTACAAATATATTAACTTTTTTGTATTTGTTATTAAAAAACAAAATGTTGAGGTTACTCATAAATATGTTTACTTCTTTTTAAAATTTTCATAAATAACATTGATACTGACTTTTCCCCCATCTTCATATGAAATAATGACCCATGCTAGCAAAATAGAATATAAGAAACTGTAGAAAGACTTTGTCTCTTCAGCTGCTTCCTGAAAATGTTAAGCGGAAGCACCCAAACTTTTTCTGCAGTGAAACCTCACATACTACCGTGTCAACCACAACAAAAACAAAATATGAAAAAATGGAATAACTTGTCTAACAGAAACGGAAAATGGAGGGCATTGCTGGGGTAGATGTTTTTACATCCAAATGTGCATCTTGCAAACCTTATCTGGAAGGTGAAATGGATTTGAATAACTACTCTGCTTTACTTCAGTCATCATTTACAGTCACTCTTAAATCACAGATTAGGGGTACTTGATTGTATTGAAACATATTCTGATGAGCACGCCGTTTGGGTTCACTTATCAGTTAAGAGAATGAAGTGTAGTTTGGGAACAGAACAGTCTGGTTGATTGTGAAGGACACTATCAAATGGAAGAAGAAAACAGCAATGATGGTGACTTTGTAGGGAGGAGTATTAGCTCATTCAAACAGAGAAAGAAGAATACTTGCGCTTCATAGCACAGGTTGAAATATCTCATCTTTGAAAAGGGATGCAGCCTTGAGTGGGTTCATTGGGTAAATCAATTTATTAAGAATACCATCACAAGTAAATAAATGTTAATATAGTTCCCCTGAAAAGACATGGAGCAAACTGAATCAATCGTCCTCCAGTTTTCTGTTTCGTTAAATTTCCCAGTTAATTACTCAGTACCTTGTGTGACAACATTGTACTACTTCAGAGCAGCCTGTTAAATGATCTTTATGAAATTCACATGACTAATATTGAATAATCGAAATTTGTGGAGAAGAAAACAATGGTATTACGGTGAAATATTAATATTTTACCATAACGGGTTGAGGATAAAGCCTAGCCCTTACAGTAAGTACCAATTTTAAATGGAATATAACACAATCATGAAGATAAAATTCCCCAACATTAATTTAGTGTATAGGTGCCATGAAATATATCAACATATCTTTTTGTCACAACCAGTGACAAGTCCCACTATAAATGTTTGGATAATTTCTCTTGAATTAAAATATTAAATACTAATTATGAATTCATCATCTTTAATCTATATTTGGCCTCTTTGGGAGATAATAGTGATGCTGCAGGTATATACTATTTTCTGTTGCCTTTCAGAAAAGGTGCTGGGTAGAAAAAAAGACAAAAAGTAATATGCCATTATGGGAGAGATTCTATTTATAAAAGCACCACAGACAAGAATATCTGACTGGAGCTGAAAAACTTCTGAAATCGAGAAATCAGAACATAACTGGATTTTCTGGTCTTAGCCACCTCCCTTTGAGCCTAACATTTTATGAAAGATAATTCCATTATTAGACTTAGGTAAAGGTAAAGGTATTAGGTAAAGTACATATGTAGAAATCTTAAACTTAAGATTTAATAATTACTACAAGTCAAAATGATTTATCCTTTTTAGTTTTTATTTTAACAGTTTACTCTTTGGCTACCATCATTCACATTTAATATTCTAGTATTTCCAACCAAGGATAAGGAGGACTTCATATATAAGTTATAGCAATAGTATAAAGAATGGTTAAGTACTCATAAGTCATCTACACAAAATATTTTTGAGCTGAAACACTGAGATATATTTTCATAATATGCTTATGGTTACTATAATTTCAGATAAATCTTTAAGCCTAAATTTGAGTAAATACAGCATAATAAATGTTTAATAAATGCTACTTTAAAAAAAAAGAAAGTGTTACGTTTGGCTCAATACTTTAACCAGGCATCGATATCCTCTGGTCGCTGGAGTAAGGGAAAGGCTGTCAGCAAATGAAAGAGCGAGGAAGCCCTCTGTAATCATCAATCACATTGCATTCACCTTGCTCTGGTCTTGTCCTGTTTGCGTTTTGTACAAACTTTAACATCTACCAAGGGAAACAAGAAATTCCTCAATTGCTATCATTTAATTGTTCCATTTAACAGTGCAATTCTGATCTGTGATCACAGTTGTGTAATATATTAACTTTAAAGGGACGTTTGTTCACTAAAAAGTCTCCCTATAAAGATTTAAAAGGCTCTTCACTGTTTAAAAACTGCCAAAGAGGAGTAGCAGCCCAGTGCAATAAGTGGGAAGGGATCTTAAAGTAACACACTTTAGTTCATTACCTCACTGTCAAGCAAGTGGAAACGACACTTGCTTGAAGGTGTGGTTAAGATAATCTCTTAAAATACATTTGGAAAACACTTCGTGTTTCGAACAATAATACATGGAAAACAGCTAACTGTCAGGTTCCACCAGTCAAGCCATTCCTGCTACATCATAACCTCTGCCACTGCTGCACATTTATGATGTCTTAACATTAGGGTAGAGTAGTGGAAAAAATATATACTTTAAAATGGCAACGTATGCAAAAGAGAAAGAACACATACATTCTAAAGATAACAGGTTTTCCATTTTACAGTTGTGCACTATTAAGATATTGACTAAAAATTGATGAGTCGAAAATTGATGAATGAAATAATGGTTTTCTAAACCACAGTGAATATGAAAAGAAAACTGACCAGACTTCAGCAACAATGCCTGTTATGTTTCACGGTTTTGGCGTAAGTATATGATGTGTTGAGTCACATGCGGTGCAGCAACTGTTCAACTGCAAATGTATAAGGTCCTGGATGGTCCTCATATGTTTCAGAACTACATTTATAGGATGGTTCAAGCAAGCTGTGTAACAAATATTTGAACCCATAGAAGTCTTGGTCTACATGCTCTGGGATTTAAAAGTAAAAATTTAAGTGCTTACTGAAATTACATTTGATTACATTTCTAGGTACAATTTTAATTATTGCTTTTTTTTTAAATACACACAGAAAGAACCTGATTGCATTTATTACATGGGATTTTTTTGCATTTTAGAAAAATATTGTTTTTTATACATTTCATTTTGTGAACGTGGATAATTAAAACTGAAATGTTAAAAGACCACAATACATACTAAAGAATTTAGCAGTCTGCTTAGTCAATATAACCTACAATTCTGTTCTGGCCGATTTTAAAAATTGAACTATTGTTTCAGCATGGACTAAACTGTTCCTCTAAAACTTAAACACGTGCATGTGTGTATATGCATTTAAAGAACACTTAAAACAAAGGAACTTCTGCTGAAGCGTCAATTATCAAAATAATGTCAAATAAATATTTAAATAAATTGATTCATTCAATTAATTTTAAATAAAATCATAGCCGTAGCTGTTTAATCTATAGATTCACATCTACAGACTGACTATACATACATACGAACATTCTTTAATTTTTACCATTGGGGTGGGTGGGTGGACAGAGCTGAAAAGGAGACAGTTAAAACCACACCTGTGTGTTGGTATAAAAAAGGGAGCTAATTTTCAATTGGTAAAAACAAAAATCTACCTAACAATATAGCTTTATATATGGGTTTACCAATTGTAAACATATATGCTGTACTACAAAGCACCAGCATAGGCCCTAAAAATCCCCTAGCTTTGAGACAATCATGTAATGTTACTGGCTGGTGTAGCCCCTCCCACTGTATACCTCATCTAGTGCAAATTCCCCAAAGTCAATTTTATTTGGTTAAATGAAGAGCCTTATCAGAAGACCAAACATATGATAAGGTATCAATATATTGAAATATGTAAACAGGATCTACAGTCACAACAAGTGGTCAGTTTGGTTTCAGTGAGATATAAATAGATATAAATTCATATATATGTGAATTTCCAATGTAATAAGGTGCTTTTTTAAGTAAATTTGCATGGTCTCAGGTTTAGTCAGCTCGAGTCACACCCACCCCAAATTTATTAAGACATTCTTGTTCATATGCGTGAAATATTCTGTTTCTTACGGGCCATTCATCCAAAGCACTACATGCCTTGGCAATAACCTGCAATGATGAACTTACACCAATGTTACTACTGTCATAACCTACATTAAGGTTTGAATTCATAGTACAATTTCAGACATGAACGGAAAATATTTTTATAGTATCAAAATGCCTGATAATTCTGTCCAAAACAAAAATTTTTTTTGCTTTGTTTATAACTAAACACATTTAATACAAAAAAGAATAATATCATTTATTTTGCTTGTAAGACCTTCATAGGTAGCCCATCCTACAGATATAAATAAGTGTACGTTTCATCTTTGACTGAGCCTGTTCTGGGAGTTTCTGTGGATGACCGCAAGACAACTTTCACACATCAAGCTGGGCGTCTATTCAATCTAATCCTGAAACGATTTACCCTTAATGTTCTTTTTGGCCATTTATTTAAACAAGCCTTTTGCTTTTCTTTGTCTCTTTCCTGCACAATTGTTGACTTCCGGAGCCATTTTGTTTTTCCTTCTTATTAACATTAAGCTTTATGAAGAAAAAAGCACTGAAAAAACCCCTATTCATCACTAAAATTATTTTAACCGAAGCACAATGCTCACTGCAGATAGACAGCACACTTCGGTCTCCTCCCCTTGGCAAGTGTATTTAAGTCCCTGTCCACTCTCAAAAACAGCCTTGTGCATGTTCTTTTCTTCTCCAGAGCAGCCATTCCCAAAAAATATGCCCCTTTTTTCACCCCAACGGTTTTAATTCTCCCCCCCCCCCCCCTTTCTTAAACGCCCCATCTGGGCACGAGGCGAGCAGAGAGTGTGTAATTTGATTCAGGCTGAGTGGTGGCTAAATGGGGCGTCTCCAAGGTTCCCCTGTCAATTAGAATCGTCTGATTTCATCCCGCAGCCTGGGGCCGGCCTGCCATTGGCCGCAGGTCTTTACATCCCACCGGCCGTTTCTGAGGGGGCAGCTGCAGGAGGCCGGCATTCAGGCCAGCTCAATGGAAACTTCGATCCACACTCTCTCTCTCTCTCTCTCTCTCTCTCTCAGGCTTACCCCCAAGTTAGGCGAGAGTCAGTACTCAAAATATCACACTTACTATTCATCTCTAGCCTTATCAGGTCTTAAAATCTCTCTTTAAAGATGAATTCAAAACAAGAGCAAATTTACAGTACAATTTACATACTGATGCTGGTAAAACTGACATTTTTCAATCCAGTATTTAAGACACGGTTCTATTTATTCTTTATTTAACAGGACACAATTCCCAAAATATTGGGTTTAATGGATATTAACAAACAAATGTTCCAGACATTTGATTTTCTTTATGCTAGATAATCAGCACCAGCACGGCTTTTAATTTGAAACCTCTGCACTCAAAGCCTCTGTGTATCTCAGGACAAAGGAGTTCCCCGTTCCCCATTGGGAATAGCCCTGTGCAGCAGTGTAGGGAGGGGTTCTACCCGCCCAGCTGCACCCAGACTGGCCTTCTGTGCGTGAGATGTGGGGATTGGGGGGGGGACTTGGGGGGGTTCGCCCCACTGAGGAATACGCTTGTGGCCATGGGCGGGCCCGCCTCCCCATCCGCTCCAAGGCGACGGGTCCCCCACAGTCTGCACCTGGCCTGTCATTTCACTCATTCTCAAAAGGGGGGGGGGGACTATGGCCCGAACCCTCACTCCACCTGAACAATATGCTAAAAGACCCAGTGGGTTGGCTGCTCTGACAGAAAAAAAGAATTTCAAAAAGAGGGAAGAGAACTCCAGTTTAGGGTGACATCTCCAGTCCACACTGAGACACCTGCTCTGACAGTACGGGCCCGGACCTCAGAGACCTTAGAGACCTTAAAGGGACAGCGCTCGCTGCCGTTTGAGCGCAGGTGTAAGGACTGGGTGAGGAGCACACGCTCCTGAACTATTTATTCTGGGTAGAAACGCTCATTTTTACGCACCATAATTAAGTAGAACACCCCAAATTCAAACCTACACAACCATTCTAGTGAGACTTCTTCACGTCGTACAGTACAGTTTACACACACGTTCTCCATAAATCTGAGCTCTTGAGACGACTGAACAATTAAGCTAATCGGTATTAAAAAGGTTCAGAGAGGACTTGGTAATGGGAAATCACTCTGGAAGGGTGCCAAAGCTACTGGCCTTTACCTCCTGAATGCCTGCATAACACAGGTAAAAACCACACGATTAATATTTTATGGTTCTCCAGCACTTGCCAGTAAAGTTTTCTACATACAACTTAGCATTCACTTTACCTAATTCAGTGGAGAACTGCCTCTATTCTTTCAGTATTTTTTTCCTGCACAGACAAAATTTACTAAGCAGATCTGCACATTTTCTAAAGGAAACCAGTTGACAAAACCAGCCGGGTCTTGTTCATCCTTCCTAATAAAATCCATTCCTGATTACTTAAAAATCATAACGAAAATAAATGTTCACATTATTTCTCCTTGCTATAACGCCCCTTACCGTATACCGTAATCATAAAACAGTAGCAGGAAAACAAAAAGCTAAGCACTATATTTTCAATAAACAAACCTTTTATAAAATATATAAAAAGAAAAAATGAAAAAATATTTGATACTTTTTATTAAATCAAGCAGCGCTCTAAAATATCTGCTTGTTCATTTTTTTTGTTTTTGTTTATATCTTCTGGAAAATAAATCATAAAATAATCATAGAAAAAATATTTGATAAAAAAAATGAGGATAAAAAGCATAACAAAGGCGGGCGGGCTTTAGGAGAATATTCGGATGGCCTGCGTGACCAGCGTGTGGCAGACGGGGCACTCAGGGTGGCTCAGCTCACATATTCGGATGGCGCACTCCATGCAGAAGAGGTTGTGGCCGCAGGGCACCAGGGCGGCGGTCACTTTGCTCTCAAAGCAGGTCATGCAGTCCCGCGCGGCGGCCGGCGGGGAGTCCGCCACGGGCAGCCGGCCAGGAAAGGCGGCGCTGGCGGAGATGGGCTCGCTGTGCGCGCGGCGGGCCTGCGAGTGGGGCGAGGGGGCGGAGCCGGGCGCGCCGCAGGGCTCGCCCAGGCCAGGGGACAGTCTGCTGAGGGGCAGCGGCAGCCCGCCGAAGCTCTTGGAGCGCTGCTGCGCGTAGAAGGCCACCTGTTTGGGGTAGTCGGGGTCCCCCCAGCACTGGGTCCCCTCGGACCCGAAGTAAGAGCAGGGCTTCTCGCCGGCGTTGGGGAAGTCGCCCTTGCCGTAGATGGCCCCGCCCCCTCCCCCTCCGTCGCCGCCCCCCACCACGCCGTCCGGGAAGTTCTGGCGGTAGCTGCTGGTGAGCGGCTTGCGGGGGCCAGCCTGTAGCCCCCACACCTGCTGCAGCCGGCTCTCCAGGCCCCCGCCGTTCCCCACCTCGGGCCCCAGGCAGTCGTTCTCGTTGTTGAGGTCGTGGAGGCCGCCCGTGCGGAAGGCGATGTGGGCCTCGATCTCCTCGCGGGCGCGCTCGGCGTTGCCTGGCGACCCGGTGATCTCGAAGACGGGGTCGCGGTCGCGGCTGGGCGTGACGATGTAGGTGCAGGTCTGCTGCTGGATGCGCTTGATGGTGGAGCCCTTGGGCCCCACCACCAGCCCCACCACCCGGTAGGGCACCCGCACCTGGATGGTGGTCTGGCCCGGCAGCGGGGCGGGGGCGGAGCCGCTGAAGGACACGCCCAGCTTGTTCCGCGAGGCGCGCAGCATGGAGAAGTGCTCGGCCGCCGAGATGATCTCCCGCCGCGCCAGCGCCACGTCCTCCTTCCGCCCGGTGATCAGAAAGACCGGCTCCTCGCCGCGCACCGGGGTCTTGATGTAGGTGTTGGTCTTGGCCCGAAGCGCTTTGATCTTGCACCCTACAGATGAAAAGAGAGGTACAAAAAAAGGAGAGGTTTTGAATGAAGGTGAAGAAACCCGCAGTTTAAATTTCGGCACTTGAGCGGGATTCTGTCCGAAAAAGAAGCTTTTCTAATACACCCACAGAACACTTCACCCACTAGTGAAGTGGTGTCATTGTATTTTTTCCAGCATATTACACCCTGTCAATAAATACACTTGTGCCGTCAAATACACAAGTGTTTTGTAACAATGCCGGTGCTATTCCACAGCACAAAGGCTCAGAGCCACATCCAGAGATATTTAAACAGCTTGCTATATGAGAGATATGCCTTTTTCCATTGCTCCACATGTGAAACATTCAAATAACACAACCCTGATCGCTACCCCAGGCAAGATACAAAACTCCCAATTCTTTCTGTGTAAATAATAACTCACTACAAAGAGATATGCATTCGTGCATACTTTCAGGCAGAAAAATGAATAATGACAGGGAATTATCTGTATTTTATGCAGGGTTTCCTTCATGAATATTAATGAGAGGCCAACTGTGGATTTTTCTACATTTTTGTCACCAAGTATATGATTACTGACCAGCGTAATTGATTTGTGATCTTATGGTTTAATGTTTGCATAATCAAATATTCTGTATCGTTATTTCGTATGAAGCTCAAGACCTGAACTCCACTTTTTCATATTCACAATGGAGACAGAAAGGACAACGGCTGAAATTGGCCATAACTGGTATCAAAGGAACCCTGATAATATGAATCTTAATTTAAAAAGACAAGCACTTCAGAGATGGACGCCGATAAGGACAGCCGCTAAAAGAAAATTCTGCTTCTTCCTCACAAGCCTTTTCCCCAGATTCTGAACCTAGCATTGCGTGATGGCTACCTACTCCCATCTCGACATGACCACCCATCAAAGCAGATAAAGCCATTTTTTAAATTCATACTAATTGAGTGTATGTTTTTTTAAATAAAAATGTTCAAACCTGGAAATACTGTATATAATAAACAACATTTCCACGTTACACTGTTTGTTTGTTTAATTAACGTTGGACCGCGAAGGCCAGGAAAACGAACGTGACATTAACGCATTCAGAAATTTACGTGAATAGCGTGAAAGAGTCTGGACACCATTCTCTCCATCTGCTACTCAATCTAATCCAATTATTTTCATCCCCATTTCAGTCCACTCTTTATGTGAAAAAGAAAAGAAAATCAAAAAAGAAATGTGTACGGGCGACAGGGGCTAACAAAATGACCAACCATTATTCAAATAATTTATTGTATATTTATCGTATTGTTTCCTCCCAGGTTAGCCCATGTAGCTGTAATGGTGCTGTAATAGGCAAAAAAATTTGGTGATATCAAGTTATATGAATATGTGAAGTGTGTGACAGTTTTAGTCTAATATTGACACCATCTGCTTCGTTTAGCTCGGCTTGTCAGACAAGAAACAAAAGGCAATGTTTTAACGGCACGCGGTGTCATACACACCAATTTACACAAACCCCATTAAAAAATATTTTATACAAAAAAAAAAAAAAAAAACACATTTCTTCTTGAAGGCAGCATCACTGATGGGGAACCCCTGTATTCTGAGCGCTTTGATCATCAGTGTAACAATATGTCACATTAGAACAGAACTTGCTATGGGACAGAGGCGTCCTGGGGCGGGGATGAAAAAGATCCAGTATCATTTCATTTTTAAGCCAATCAAAGCAAGAACACTAAATATTACCACTCAGCGAAGCGAGTCTAATTGCGGACCCATAGGATGCGAGAGGCCAGCAGGTGTGGTCCACCACACGTCCCATTTAGGCCTAGGTCTGGACAGCCAGCCAGATTCTATCGATGGGGACCCTGTGAGGATTATCCCTGTTGCAGAGGCCACTTCGCATGACACATCACAGCTTGCGTCCCTGGTGGACCGCCGCACACCGTGACATCAGAGGCAAACATGCTGGATTAGGCATCTGTCAGCGAGAGCTCCTTCCCCAGCACTGAGCCAATGCTTCCCCTCACTGCTGAGAGCCATTCATAAGCACAGGGCAGAACCACAGCAAAGGAGTAGGTGTTAGCACTGCAAAGCATTGTGGGATTTCCTCCATCAGTTAACTCGACAAATGTGGACAACACCCCTCTAACTACATCTATAATCATATATTTAATGAGCAGCGTTATGTGGCAAAGATATTAAAGGAATCTTTTAACAGGCTTTGAATATTCATTTTTACTATCGCTACAAAAATTTCTAAATGACTGTATTCACTCCAAATTTGTATCACCCTTTTACTCATTGACACGAGAGCAATGCTGGTTAAAGACAAACCCAACGGCTTGGAAACACCGCACTCACTCACACACAAGTACATCCCTACGGTTTCTTATAGTCTGCTTATTCAATGAACACCTTAAATAAGGCCAGTGTCTACTGAAGGCAATAATAAATTGATCAAATTCCAATTAAACATAACAATCATCACAATAAATCAACATCTTCCCATCAAGAGAAAGTTTGTTTACACAATGTAGTCTAAAACTGTGTGAGCTGCTGATTTTTTTAAGTACAAATGTTTAGCAAATGCTGTTGTTTTCAGGAGACCTGGTGCATATCAATGAAGGCAATATGAGGTATCACAGAATTCAACAGAATTAGTACTATCAGCCAGAAAAAATAAAACAGGAAGAGAAAGTGTTAAATAATTCATGTCAATTCAAGAGCAGCACCTGAATAAAGCGTAGAAGCATCTGGTGTGCTCATTGAAAGGTACGACCCATACTCTAAAGAAATGCTAATATTTCAGTTAAACTGTCACTTCTCCAGCAGGACTCCTAAGATCTGAACTGTGAGACCTGAGGGGAGGGTAACAAAAGATCACCAGCAACCGCTGAGGTGATGTAATGTTCTATGAGCTGAGGGGATGGCAGCAGCTTTTGAAAGGCACATTCATAATCACAAATAACGGATCATCACAGGCTCATGAGGTCGCCACTGCATTTGCTAAGGTGTTTTCATACCATAGACCATAGATCATGAAGTTGTCTACACAGACATATGTGTTATAGTGCAATTTAAGTAAGTCAACAATTAACTGAGTTTGGGCAGATATCCATCATCCAGTATTTAGGAGCAATAATAAGATGTTGAGCTGGCCACCCATACATACAACATGAAATACAGCTCTGGCAATAAAATGTAAAATACAGCATCCATAAGAAATACATTGAAAGAAAGGTTTAAAAAAACATATTCATCTGCTGAGGTAAAGCTAACAAAAACTTCATGCACATGCAGAGGAATAATTTGAAACTGAACTAACTACTAGGATATTGATGTTGATAAGGAGCTCATGCCAAATCCAGCAAGTCAGCAGTTCTCAGTCAGAGCAAAGAGCTCTGCAACACTTGTGCCCTCTGAATCCACCCTACGACTGCACTGTTACTCCATTACCATGCAAGCTTCACTACAAACTCTCCGGATGCGCAAGTGTTGCACTGGAAGACAGAAGTATGACACAAAACTAAACATGACCTTACTATGTATTATTTTGTGCTGCATCTGCATTCACACAAAGTTTTGAGCCCATTAATTTCCAAATCTTTAAAAAGGTACCATTATGAGAAATAGGCTCTTGTGCTGGGGTACTGGGCGTGACTCCTCTTGAATATTCAGGAACCCCTCAAAGCCCCAGCCCTTCTCCACAACCCCCAGTCGCTTCAACGCCAAGCCCACACAAAAACCAGTTCACAGTGCAAGGTTCATACGTGATCTGTACTTCCATGGGCCCAAAATCATGCTAAAGATGACAAGCTGACTGTAAAGAAAGCCAGCCGATCCGAGTGCACTTCTACAATCACGACATAGTCCATATAATATGCAAAGGTAGCTAGGGTATGCACTACATCAACTTCAGAACTGGGAACTAATATTGCCATTGGTCATGGGAGTGTTCATTTGAGTACCTGTCCATCTGCTAATAAGTTTTCACCGCTTCACACCTTTTTTCCATAGCAGTTGCAATTTAGCGAAGTCTAACTGAGCGCTAAAATGATCAACGGTCAACCGGTCTTATGAAAAGAAGACAACCGTCAGCCTATCCCTTTCCTAACTACAGAAAAGCTATAAAATGACATTCATTCAAATTCAGCAGCAAAAAACTAATATTTCTCGAGACCACGATAAACAATGCGTGTTACCAACTACAGATTCAACTATTTAGCGGCAAATTATATCATTTTGCGACAAAGTTAACTTGTATTCAAGAATGGCTACAGTAATAAAGTAACGGCAGGCACTCGTCATTTGACCGATGAAGAGATAACAATGAAAACAATTAACAGGACTGAAATGGGTCGAAATGAGAATGACAATTTGAATATCACAAAGGTATCAAAACACAGCAAACAGTAACGGAAAGTGAAAAGAGTGGGCTTTCAGACACTTCATAATCATCATGCCCCGGCTACCAGCAGCACTTTGAGTGATTTGAAATAGTCTCGCGGGTACACACGACAAAGGAAGCAAGCGCGTGCCTTACAGTGTGTGTGCGTGTGTACGCACGTTTGCCAGTCGTTGATCAAAAGTACTGGATGCACAATTTCAAAAATCAATTAGTAGCACTTAAACCACTCTTTTTGTTGCAGTTTAACTGGATGAGATACACACAAAGAGTGGAAAACTGTAAGGTGGTAATGGCTGTGGTGAGTGAAAGCCACGTACAGAAGAACAAAACAAAAAGAAATAGGCTACCACTCCCTTTTCTATATCAATACCACGAGATATCATCTGAGTCTTCCCACGCACAGCTACGTTTATAGCTACGAAAGATTTAGCCTGTTACATCATTTACATTAAGTTTGAATCAAACATTTTTGTGTTGTCTTTACCTTGTCTCCCTACTATTTCGGCCACATGTTCAGAACTGGGCACAGGGACACATTCGGTAATGTTACAGCCGCGTCCTTTCGTTTCAGCTGAGGAACCATCGTACAGGACACATAACTTGCTCTTCCCTGGCAAAAGCCCAGTCTCCCCACCTCCTCCAACACTGTTGGTGTGGTTGTTGTGGTGGTGGTTATTGTTGTTGTTACTCCGGTCTAGTGTTCCAGTAGTGGGAGCCCCGCCGCCGTCCTCGGCTTCCCCAAGACCCAACAGCGACAACTGGCCCAGCGCGACCCTCAGGGCACGGGAGTCGTCTTCTTCCTCGTCGGGCGGCACAAGCAGCCCCTCACTTCCGAAGCCGGAGCCGGCCAGATCCCCGCCGTAGCCCCCATTTTTCTCCATGATCCCTGCTAGAACCAGCAGGCTAGGCATGGCTAACAAAAGAGTGTGAGACAAAGACAGGGAAAAGAGACTGGAGAAACAGCACCCGTGCCGCCTCCCCGCCCCCTCCTTCTTGCAATTCCCCTTTTCCAGTAGTCCCTCCCATGAACCAACCCCTTCTCTCTATCCACTGCCTTCTCTTTCTCTCCTGAATCAAGGCGAACGGGGCACGAGGGCTGTCTGCACAGAAAGGGGCAAGGCAAATTCATAACTCCACCCCGTCTGGTTTACATCGTCCCCTCCTCGCCGAAGACATATCCAGCAGCCCTCCCATTTTACCAGACCGTCTCAGGTTGCAAACCCCGCTGCAGCTGCAAAAAAAGCAACCACCGTGTATTCCTTTCAAGTAGGTAGCTTGCTGCAGAAATATTGTGCCATCCTCGCTGTGTCTCGCGTGTTCTGCTCATTCTAAAATGGTCTTGTTTCAGTGCAATGCGAGACTACAATGACAACGCAAAGTTCCAAAAGGTAGAGCTTGTCGTGTATTGAAATTCGGAGAGGATTCATGTTTTGTTGATTCGGCAGTAAGTCGTCAGAGCAGACTGAAGTAGCCAACTAGCCATTCCGAAAAAATAACGAAGCAGGGGTCTAGGTTTTAGAGGGACAGCCTATGTTGGGAATAACTTGTTTTTGTCTATTGGAATGGCTCGCTTATTGTGTGGGCTACAATTTTGTTGAAATAGTGATTGATGTTATTTTTGTTTTGCTGTAAATGGCTTTCAGTTACGGATCAATGTATGTCATAGGTTAGGCTATTTAGTGCTAAAGGTATAGCGTGACAAGCGAACACCACAGAGGTGAAACACGCCGGCCGCCCCACCCCTGTCTGGCCATCATTATAAAATGCATTGAGGTTGTAGCAGGTCACTGCGCTGGTGCTATCCCCGGTTATGTTGTAGCCAACTGAGGGAGGTGTGTGAGAGTGGGACTATTTGAAGAGAAGGGGAGGGAGTTGTCTGCGTGGTCTTTGCAGTACCACAGAAGCAGCCCCTCGTGATCTATATTTATACCAAAAAAAAAAGAGAGAGAAAATTCTCCCCATTTCCCGTAACCAGATCTTCAGCAGTACTTGTGACTCGTGTTCATGCCTCGAACAAAGGACTTCTGCTCGATGAAGTCCTGGTCTCGCCAATATGCTTTTGAAAGGCCACGCCTGGCGGCGCATTTGTATAAAAAATATGTAAATATGTCCTTTCTTAATAATAAAAACAGCTGATCTACCTACTTTGACGCTGGTAATTAAATTAATTATAATGATGCTACACGTACTGTGTACCTTTTCTTGTGAACGTTTCTGGTAGGCTATATGCCCTGACGATATCGTTAGGAGGCCTCTAATGTAATACAACCATACTGTAGGCCTACTGACCCAAGTCACACTGGCCATGAACAGTTCATTGGATTTGAGTATCCAATTTGAAAGTCATAATTGAATTACATATTTTAATTGTTACAGTTTACAGTATTTGTCATCCATATAATTTCCACTGGCTGACACACTTCAAAACTGTAGTTCTTGTGCATGTTGGTTAAAATTGAACATACTCTGCTAAACTTCTAATGAGTGGACTCATATGATAACTACTAATTGAGTTACAGCAGCAACGTTTTTGGTCTTTGGCAGTGCAATACTGCATGCTGGGGTTCCTTTCAGTGCAAACAGTGGCATTGTGTCCTTCCTGTTCCTTTCCATTTCCTTCAGACATTAACTAATATGACATAATTCATTTATTATTATAGAAATGTTTTATAGATAGGTGTACGTTTTATCCATTTGGTATTTCAATATATGGCACATAATGCAGTGTTGCTTACATGCACTGAGTTTTATACAGATTGAGTGATCATTTAAAGAGTTATGGCCTAAGTGAATTACACTTATGTGGGAAAAAAAGCTCTGAGTTAATTTTGCTCTACAGGAGTCCAAGTTAATCTCATGGACAGTCATGCTTTTTGCATCCTTTTCCTAACATTCTGTGGAACAATGACCAAATTACAAAAAATCATCTCTGTGATGCTCTACAGTTGTGTACTGCGATGAGGCAATATAAAATGTGTTCCATTCCAAGAGGAATGCTGGGTTCTTTCAGATATAATGCTTGTAAACAGTTCAGGTGTACACAATCTAGAAACATTTGTGTCTAGATTGTGTATGTCTAGACACATGTTCCAGGCATTTATTAGGAACAGGTCCCCCTGAGATTTCCAAAAGTGTGCAGTATGGGGATCAATGCCAAGGTGGCTGGGATTACATGTTTATTGGTTCTACCTACAGTACCTTGATGCCTATCCCACCCTTTTCCACCTGGGAAGATCAAGCTGCATCATCAATAGCAACACTCTTGCTAGGAAAGGGGGCAGGGGAGGTGAAGGGACTGCAAGGGGTGTGGCAATGACAGGGATTGTGGGCCAGATGCTGGAAAAGAGCCAAGTTCTTAGTCACACAGTGTTAGTGTGTCCAAAAGGTCATCTCCCTCCACTAATGGCATCTGCAGGGAACCTTGCATCGATCAATGGAGTGTATGGATAATGGATAACATTTCTCATTCATTCTGGTCTGTCTGTGTGTTATAGTCTGTTTGTCAGGGTGTTCTTATATTTTCCTTACTCGGTACACCTCCTTATTCTGGTTCTTTAATCTGACAATCTGTTGATGTATATGTGTGTGTATGTGTCTGTGGGGGTGGGGGGACTTTCTTTATCTCTCTGTTGAGGTAAATCAGTTCTGGATGTTTGACAGACCATCTCCTGTGAATACACATGGACCTGAAGTATGGTCCCTCTTTCCACAAGTCAAAACATTCTAGTCTGATGCTCATCACTGAGACTCATTAGTGACTGTAATGGTAGGCAAAAAACGAATGAGTCAGTGACTGCTGATCATGGGTTAATATCTTATCCCAAAGCATGGTTTGCATCTACTTATTCCTGGTGTGGTATCATCGTAGACTCCGAAAGAAGAGAATGATCAATGGTGTGGTATGATCAATATTATTCCTTCCGTCCTAAGAATTTTATGGAATTCCAGGAAATGCACCTTCATGATCAGCCTACTCTGAGGCTGTCAGTTTCATATTGTGGGTGATGCTGGCCAGTGAAATTATGCTGGTGTCTTCAGTCCTAGCCTGGGGGTTCTGTCATATTTTCCTCACCTGTACAGGTGAACTGTAAGCTTGTATTATACATGTGCTTAAGGATAGGGTTCAATATGATGTGCCATTATGTTTCCTATTTTATTCTATGGTGTGAAACAAGGTTTGAGAAACTCTAGTTGCCTTAATTAGTTCACTTCATTTTTATGAATCTGTTTATTTGGGTAGTTTATCAATGAAACATTGATAACTTTGTGAATGAACAAACAAATTTTTACTGGTTTAATGCATGGATGAATAAATGTGGTGAGTCAAGTGGTTAAGTGGGTCTCCTTATAGTCAGACACCACTGAAAATAGTCTCATTTCAGGGTGATTGACATTTTCTAAATTTGATTGCAATGGTGGTGGGCAGAGTGTGAATTCACAATAGTAGGCCACACCCTAATTGAAAAAAGGGGGGGGGGGGGGGGTGAAGAGGGCTATACTCTAGATATTCAACAGATGCAGGCAACCCATCCCCCCACCACCACTCCCACGCACACAAACACACACGCAGCTCTGTACCAAGTGGGAATGCTAAACTCAACTGGGAATAGGAGTCAGGTGGTTATGACTTCATTGTTTTTCTTGGCTATGAGGTCATTCTTTTATCCCCCCCCCCCACCCCTCTCCCTCTCCCTCCCCCTCCCTCTTACTCTCTCTCTCTCTCTCTCTCTGTAGGATGCTGATAACCAACGTGACTCAGTAGGGTTGGTAAGCAGGTGGTGACACACCTTGAATGTCGACTCAAAATATCATCACCTTACCTTTCCCCAGTCCTCACACTGCCATGTAGGTCTACAGAGAGACAGGTGTTGTCAATATGTATCCAGACGCAGAATCTGGCGAGTATTTGTTTTAAGCAATGCAGTTATGTCCATATATGCTGTTCATGATTATCTGTACATAAATAAGGGGGGGGGGGGGGGTGGTCACGGTGAGAATGTAGGATCAATGGCAATTGCATCTTTGCACCTTGACAGGACTTGCATACCTAATCACAGCATGAACCTGCAGAAGTATGTATGTGTGTGTGTGTGTGTATGTATGTATGTATGTATGACAACAGCTTACTAAGACTGGACCATGGCAAAACCATATTTCCTTGAGGTCTGAACTGGAGGGTCAATGCTTACATGTTGTTGTGGATATCCTTGGCCCTATTAGAGAAATAAAATAAATAAATATTGAACATATTTTGTACTGAATTTTTCCTAGAAGACTATCATGGGACTACAGTTACGTGTGGTGTGGTTCGGTTGTCATGCTGGACACGTGAAAAATCTCTTGGGTTATCTTTGTCACCTACCTTGGAGTGTTCTCATATGTATAACTCTTATGTATTTACAAGAGATATAATCAACATAACATCTTAAGTCACCATTTATCAATTCTATGTAACTTACTGTACACTTTAATAAAACAATATAGCTATAGAGTGATCATATAGAATGTAAAGAGTGATCATATAAAGTATGAGATGGTTGTGATTCAAGGGGAAATTATAAGGGGAATTTTTTTTTCAAATACAGTAAATGTGTATAATATATCATATGGTATAATATAACAATGATTTCATAGCTTGCATACCAGCACATAGTGTATGTAAAAAGTGAGCTTGGTTGTTTCATGAGCTACTGTTATGGTTCTTCATATAACTGTGCATGTCTACTTCAAACATAAGGCTTAGATAATAAAATAAATAAATAAACAAGTGGCGAAAATACACAAACAAGTTGACGCACATATTTATTCATTTATTTTCATTGTAGCGGTGATGATGGCGGAAATGCGTACCCTAATACATGGCGAAAATAGAAGAACGTAAATTGAACCAACACCCATGTTGCTTTTTCGCTGTTGTTTTTAGTCACCACTCGGTGGCGTTAGTTAGCTAGGCTGCTGTTCTCGATTCCAGCTTCAGAAGCAGAAGTGCCGATGCCTTTAAAACGTTGTTTTATGTGTAAAGATACGCGGTAAGTAATGGACAGAGAAACTTTTGAAAGACGAAAATTTCAACAGTTCGACCCTTTTTTGGACTCTATTGTAGGGTACTTTACTGTAGACGGGGCTACTTGTCTTCGGAAAGAGAAAAATAGTTTTTGTATAATTCATTTATGAAGTTGGAAACCATTCGAAATGGAAAAGCAACTGCATTGGTCCAATAAACAAAACATGCACGGGTGTAAGTTATACTTACAGCGAACGTATTAGAAAATGTACTTTTCATGGTCACCTACTTCATAGGTGCAAAATTTGGTATTATATATTGCCACATTAAAGCATTCACATGGAAAATAAAATATTTTTAACCGACATTTTTCCTTGTACAGTGATACGTAGGCTATTTTTCCGCACGCGAATGAGTCAATAGTTCCTCCTGCTTCAAAAAAAAGAAAAAAAAGAATCCTTTTGCTTCCACTGGAGCACTCCCAAGTCTTTGTTGCAAATGGAACAAAATACTGCAATGGTTTTTACTCACAGTATTAGTTCAGGTGGTGTTTCCGTGTTATGAATTTGTACTATAGCTGAATTTGACTGCTGCTCTGAGGATTTGTGTTTCACTTCGAGAGGCTGTGTATCTTTTTTTTTTTTTGTACAAATCACCGATCACGACTGTTTATAGAATTATGCTGACTGAAACCAGATCATTTTTCTGTAAGAGGATAAATTGTATAATAAAACACTGAGTCTAACTGTTATCTTGTTTGTTTATATAATATTTATTTAAAGAGGAAACAGTTTCTTCTTTTGGTAACTATGGTACCAATACAGTCATTTTAAACAAACCATTGGTTGAAAAAGGAAAAGTATAGGTTTTTATATTAGCTTTTGTGCTCGACCCATATGCTAACCTGTAACTTGGTTAATGGCATACCTGCCATCCCAGTCCTGTTCTCACCTCCAGTTTATGGACAGTTCACCCTTGAACTGCCTTCAGTTTAATGTCAGGGAACACAGATATAAACAGAAGAGGATTATCCCTCCACATAACTAAATCTCATCTGCAAGGGCCTTGTGCTCTGGGATGGATTTTGATTACTGCTGTAGTTGAAAATGAAGACAAGTTCTTACTCTTATGTTTCATTAGAATAAATCCCCTTTTCTACCACTTTTTAGTTTCTAAACAGCCTTCATTGCTTCTGAATTTCCTTAAAATCCCACTGTAACAAACCATCACATGGTTTTTCCGCTGAGCATAATTCCTTTTCAATGGAAAAGCCTGAGCAGAGGCTCTACTTGTAGATATGAACAGCTCAGAGAAGGCTTCTGTCAGATTACAGTGGGTGGCACAGCGCTCACTTGTCTGGTCCATGTACAGTATGTTTAGGGAACCAGCATTGAGTTCTCTTACTGCACTGCACTGTACTCTTTGTGCCGTTCATTCTGTCTGGAATGTGTTCAGTCTGTTTAGAATCTCCTGGGCTTCTGTCTGTTTTTCTTTTTTTTTCTTCTTTTTTTTTTGTGAAATTTGTGAAGAGCTCAGTTTTATGGCTAGCATAGCAGCCACACAACCCCAGGGTATGAGAGCAACCTTTACTGCTTTTTCTTTGAAATCACACCTATATTTAGGTCACCTTGTCTGATGCACTGATCACAGCACTACAGTATACCAGTATAGCTTTCAGTAACCAATAGTCAGAGTTCAAGGCTATACTCTCGTGGCAAGTAACCCAGACTTAATGTGGTGTCGCAGCTAAAGGCTCCAGCCTGCGTTCATGGAAAGCACTAACGGAGCCACTCATGATGAATGTAATAAGCATTAGTTTTCCATATGAAAGCATCAACTTGGAGATACTGTTCAGACAGTTTGTGTTGTGCTGTGTGCCACCTTGTATGGGTTATTTTGCACTGGGCTTTCCTTGGGTGCTAACTCTAACTTTTTCTTTTCCATCCAGCAAAATGTATTGTTATTTTTTGCCAAATAAATACAGACTCACATGAATGCCGTGATGAACTAAATGCAATACTATGTTGCTGTTGTGTCCTTGGCTTCTACTCTGCGTTTACATCCCAGTATTGAAAACAGAATGGCACCCCCTTTCTATATATGCCTACTGTAAATCCCTGATTGGCTCAGGGGCAGGGATTTCAACGGAGCTAGGAAATTCTATTTTAATCTTGGCAGATGGGTCCCATTATCTGCTGTTTGTTTCTACAGCCCTATTGCATTGTCCAACCAGGTCCCAAGAACCGTCTTACCTGAATGTGTTGGCATGGGGTACCCCCAGTCTAAGGCCCAGACTAATAAGCTCTTGCCTTATCACGGAGTCTTGTAAGAGACATAACCTCTTGTAGCTAATACCAGTAAATGCAGATCTGAGATACATTCAGGAGCTCAAAGTTAATTTCTGAATCGTAATTAATATTCATTTAGTGGCTATTTGAAGTAACTTACATTGCATGCGCCTGCGCGCAAAAATGTATGCACGTACATACGCACACACTCACATGCACACACCCATGCACACACACACACACACACACACACACACACACACACAAACAGGGATAGTTATTTTTGGTAGACTGCTCAGTGTATAGTTTGATTAATCTGATGCTACTCTTGGACACGTGTCTGAAACTCCTGGATAGACGTAGGGTCTGCAGGTTTTTGCTTTCACCCCAATATCAAAAACCATTTTTAACCGAAGTGGCCAGGTGACATGAGTTAACAATGTGATCAGCTGCATTCATTGGTCAATGAAATGCTGAGTAACAGCGATTCCGCTCTGCAGCTCTCCAGAACTAGGGTTGCAGACCACTGGTCTTGAAAGTTCAATTATCACCTCTCCTAATTATATCAGTAGCCTTGCATGTAGTCCTCCAGAAATGTGTTTTAATCCTCTGCTTAATATCAAGAGGGACATATTGGAATTTTGCATAGTTTACTTTTTTAGACTTATTTTTAAATCTTTATTTGCATAATTATTACTGACCTCCTCATATTGTAAAAAAATTATGCGGTGTAATAAACATCACTTTACCCTATACAGCAAAGTCCCTATACAGCAAATATGAAACTAATCACAGGGGAGAATCTTGTGTAAACACAGAATGCTGTTTGCTCAAATGTGTGTTTGAACGTGGCAAGCCAAGTGTTTTATAGCCAATGTATCACAAAATGTCAGTGGTGACACCATCGAGATAACATAACACAGTTCAGACAGGTTCTCTCACTCAGTTCCTCCCAGTCAATGATTCCACTCTATCTGAAGTCATTTCAAAATGCAGGTCAACCACATGTCAGCTAGACCCAATGCCCACCTCACTAGTCAAATCTTGCCTCCCTGCCCTCCTTCCCCTGTTGCTGGCTATTATCAACTCCTCTCTCACCTCTGGCACTGTACCTAGTAGCCTGAAGGTGGCAGCAGTCACATCTATTCGTAAAAAAACAGGAGCTGACCCTGAAAACCCACACAATTTCAGACCCATTTCAAATTTGCACTTTTTAGTCAAAACACTGGAGCGAATAGTTGCCATTCAGCTTCAGGACCATCGTTCCACCAATCAGTTACTTGAACCTTTTCAATCTGGCTTTCACACAAAACATAGCACAGAGACTGCCTTGGTGAAAGTTATCAATGATCTTCTCTGTGCAGCTGACAACAGACTCTTAAACATCTTAGTGCTACTGGATCTGAGTGCTGCTTTTGACACAGTCTGTCACAAAATTTTGCTTGAACGCTTGGCTAATCTTGGTATCACCCATCTTGCACTTTCCTGGCTGAACTCATACATCTCTGATAGGTAGCAATACATATCTGTAAAGAATCACAGATCTGACTTTGCTTCTGTCACTAAGGGTGTTCCACAGGGTTCGGTGCTGGGTCCTCTCCTCTTCATTATTTATATGCAACCAGGTCATGCGTCGTCATGGTGTTAGTTTTCACTGCTACACTGATCACACATTGCTTTATATAAGTTCCAAACCCTCCTCTGCACTTCCTTCCCCATCTCTCATCAACTGTTTGCAGGACATTAGAATCTGGATGACCCGTAATTTCCTCAAACTTAACGGTGACAAATCTGAAGTAATGCTTATAGGGTCTAAATCCACACTATCCAAAACTCCAAACTTTTCCATTACTATTGACGGTTTCCCCATCCCACTTTCCACTCATGTGAAGAGCCTTGGTGTCATTCTTGACTCCACTCTCTCATTTGAACCTCATGTAAAACACATCACCAGATCTGCCTTTTTCCATCTCCGAAACATATCAAAACTCAGGCCCACCCTGTCCTACTCGACAACAGAAACTCTAATCCATGCCTTTGTAACATCTCGGCTGGATTATTGTAACTCTATTCTCACTGGCATCCCAATCAGATCAATACGCAAACTTCAGTTAGTTCAAAATGCTGCAGCACGAATACTGACCCACACTAAAACATACGATCACATCTCTCCAATCCTGTACAAACTTCATTGGCTGCCAGTAAAATTTTGAATACAATTCAATACCCTCCTGCTAACCTACAGTGCACTTCATGGTTTAGCTCTGGCCTATCTCACTGATCTTCTCCTGGACCACACACCCACTCACTCGCTTCGCTCCTCCTCTGCAAGACTTCTAACTGTCCCCACATCTCGCCACTCCACTCTTGGTGATCGGGCTTTCTCCTGTGCAGCACCCAAACTCTGGAACACACTCCCTCCCCACATCCATAATGCTGAGACTCTCTCCACTTTTAAGAAACATTTAAAAACTCACCTCTTCACACTAGCTTTTGCCTGAACAGGACATAGCTATCCACTCCCCCATGGCACTTGTATTTATTTTATTACTATTATTTTATTTTATTTTATTTTATTATTATTATTATTATTATTATTATTATTATTATTATTATTAATAATAATAATAATAATTATTATTATTATTATTATTTATTTATTTATTTTTTATCTTTTCAAACTGTTTTTAATATCATGTATGTATCTGTAGTATCTTGTCATTCTTCTATCCATTTTAATACCATGTAAGGTGACCTTGAGTGTTAAGAAAGGCGCCTGATAAATAAAATGTATTATTATTATTATTATTATTATTATAACACAATAAAGAATATATAAAAATATATTTTTTAAATAGCATCCATTACTACCATGCAGGTGGGTGTATAGACACTAGGAGTGTGTGAGTCCCAGCAACTTATCCTTTTCTCTAATTCTCCAAATGTAAAAATAATGTGATATTTCAATTAAGGATTCTGATGTCAGATCCTGGTGTGTAGTTGCCTCGATATTAACAGGACTGTAAAAGGAATCATGAATATTCATGTGGCTTTCAACCAGCAGCTGATTGACATGTGGGACAGTTACTAAATCAAGTGATTCAAGATGCCAATTAAGTAATCAAATGCAGAGTTGAAATAAAGAAAAGCTAATACAGCACTGTATTCATAAAGTAGGAGTGCCTATATTGGATCAGTTTCTCCTTTAAGAGCATAATGAAAAAGTCATGGACATGGTCATGAAACATAATCTTTGATCAGCACTGCTACCCTGACACATGTTACGAGTGCAGGCCCAGAAACACATAGATCTCTAATGAATGCCACTGTCAAGTTGTGTAGGGGTTCATACCTGTTTTAAGGCATGCTGTGCTCATGCAGGGTTTTGTGCTGTATCATTAGCATCCCTGGGAACCTCCACTGCTTGTGGCACTATCAGGCAGACAGGGAGGGGTTGTGCATCTTCACTAACACGAGAGAAACTGAGAGGCGAGGGGGAGGGGGTGTCACCCTTCTTCTCTGAAACATGATCCCTGCAGGTTTAAAAATAGCTCATCATTGCTTCCTGAAGGCTATGAGGAGCTCAGTACTATGAATGCAGTATGATGTAAAAATCATTTGATGAGCTTTTTTTTATAAAACAGTCCCCTCTGGACTATAAATTTCCTATGATTGCACTATGCCTTAATTCAAACTTTGTGTCTGTTGGACACACTCATCACTGTTCTAGCATGCAAATGTGAAAGGTGACACAAATGACACAACTCTGTGATAGGATCATAGTCTCTGCACTTTGCTATTAGAGAAAAGAAGGGCGTGGCTCTGTGCAGCTCAGGCCTTGTGTTGGGACTCCTCAGAGAATCTGATGCCTATCCTGTGTCTAGCCATAGCAAAGGCTCTGGAAAATATGGATACGACTTAAATAATATGCAAATTAATACATTTTCTTCTGTATACAGCAGGTCAAAATTTGTGATCAATTCACTATTATGTAATATAATTATATCAGCAGAAAGTATAATCAGATATTATTTGGAAACAGCATACCTAAAATACACAAACTGTAACAAGACCTAATACCGATAGCTTCTGTATTTATCAAATGCTTTTGTTACTACCGGTGATGTCATGTGTGTCTGTAAAGGGTATGAATAGTACAACACTTTTATTTGTCCTGTATTGCGATAGGTCAATATTAATCTGAGAATATTAAAGCCAAACAATGGACAGTTTTCCATATAGCAGGTGTGCTCCACCCAGATGGTGCAGAATGTGGACACAGTAACAAACACATGACTGAGCGCTTTCCAAATGAAGAGGGACAGATGCACACAGAAAGCAGGTGCAAACCTGGTTTGACCCTAACTAACTGCAATTGAATAAGATTGTTAACTATGTACAGTAATATACAGTATTCTTGTCTCTGTAATACATTCAGATTCACTGGCCTTGCATAACCCTAAATGCATTGCCATTGTTTTGTCTTACAAACCATTTTTTCTAACTACAGATCACATGGAGTTGGCTGCATTTCAAGGAAACCAGACAAAAAATATATATGTCTTGAGCCAGAGAAATACTGAAAATCTTTTTAAATTTTGGAAGCAGTGTCAATATGTGAAATTAAACACGCTGAATATTGCATTTTTATCACAAAATCGAACAGACAGAACAGAACAGAACAGATCAATGTAAATTTTCATTTAAACTTAATTAGAATCTTGCTCCAGGTCAGGGTAACTGGACTACAATATGTACAGTTGATCTCCTAATCTGAAGATCTAGCTTGCTCCTGATGGCAGCTGTTCTGGCTCTCCGATTTAGTAAAATAGGCAGAAGCTGAGTGGCTTTGACAAAAATGCTGTCAACTCTGCAGAAGTGAGGGCGTTCCCTGCTTCCCACTCTCTGGATTGGTATTGTGATGTGAATGTAAAGACGGAACACACACACACACATGCTTGTATTTTATCCGATTGAAGATATCAGGACTTGTTGTGTACAAGCCCAATACACTACAATCCACAAAAAATAGATGATGGTGATTTAAAGCAGAGCATCTGTTCTACTTTTATGTGCTGAGTCATGTCATACTTTCTCTTCCAAATTTCCTTGACATGATTTGCAGTCAAGGCAAGACAAACAGGAAAAAAATGATCCAGACCACAATTGTTCATCTGAAGAGCGCAGAAGCAATACTGTATGATATAGTATCTTACATTCAAAGGGCACCTTGCTTCCTCCAGTCTTAAATTTGCTGCTATATAAATTTGTATTACTTACTGGACCATTTAAAATCACAAAAATGAATGGTCTTTGCTACTTGACACTCTCAGCTAAATGTCTGACATTGGTTTTTAATAACTTTCAGTGTTTAATAACTTGTGTTCAAAACCTTGGATTCAGAACCTTCACTCCCACGTGCTTTGGAATGCAGAATTGAGTTCAAGAGAACAGCCAAATAATGACTATTTTTAGATAGATGTTCATGTGAAAGGTGTCTTTGGAATGTGGTAGTAGTTCTGTAAGTGCATTCTTGGGAGTAGGCTTAATTTATTCTTCTCATATACTGTAAAGTCAGCACTAAACTCGTGTTGGTCTTTAATACAGGGCAGCAGGTCCTGGGAAGGGTGTACTGTACACTGAGGGAGACTCATGAACTTTTTTCTTATTTGGCTTCTTTCCTTTAAATTGGGACTGGCCTGCTCTTCCTGTAAATTGTTTATTGGCACAAAAATCCCTTCCTGTCTCATTCAGAGAGAACAGGGCAAAAAGAACACTCATTCTACGCACTCACGGAAAGACAGGTCTTTTCCACAAGGCGGTATTCCGAGCTGCTTAAATGAGACAATTTCACTGATGCACTTTACTCTCTAATGCCATCACAGCTGAGACCAACCACTTCTCTCTGGCAGAGAGAGAGAGAGAGAGAGAGTGAAAGAGAAAGAGAGAGTGAGAAAGAGAGACAGCAGTGTAATCTGTCTGCATCTGACCTCAATATTGATGCTGTTTCCCCGTTGGATTTCACAGGTCTGATGTTTGTTAAGTGTATCCCTTCTTTAATGGTAAGTATTAAAAAAGATGTTTAATACTTTTATAAAGTGTGTGTGAGTGTGTGTGTATATGTAGTTCAGGCTGTAACAGCTTGGCTCGCATGTGTGGGCGAGTCCAGTCTGACTCCTCCCTACCCCTCCCCTCCCTCTCTCTTCTCTCCCTCTCTCCTGAAATACATGAGCTGGGAGAGACTGAAAGGCACTAAGGCAGCCAAAGTAGAGCAGGAGCCAGAGAGGCTGACGAAGGAGAGAAGAGTTTTCACAGGGCGAGGGACACGCTGCAATACTGGGACTCTAAAAGGAGGAGAAAGGTCCAGTAAATTCCAGGAGCTCTGCTTGAGTGCACTGCTAACTCCCAGGAAGACTGTGCCGTTCAACCTGCCACGTACTTTCAGAAGGTAAATGCGTGAATGTTTAACTTCTCTCCTGAACTTGAACTCTTTATCAGATAAAAAAATCTGATGAAAATCATATTTGCTTTCGGTATGCAGTAGAATAGAATAGGAAAGTAACTATTCAAAATTATGCTAAGCAAAAATATACCGTATCTACGTGCTATATTTTTTCTTCAGTGTGGATATTGTTATATTTTGTGATTCTATTTGTGGGTAAAATAAAATGTACTATCAATCAAGGTAATGGAAGACACTGTTAATAAGAAATTATCACAAGATACAGACCTTCTATAGCCTTCAAATAGCTAAAACACAATTTTTAAACCTGCAGCATGTAGCAAATAGTTGGAAGCTCTTGGTAATATAAATCATATTGCATCAGGATTTATGTATAAATTATATCCTCCAAGCCCTGAAATTATTGCTTACTAAGTCCTGAAGAAATATGTTATCATACGACAGGGCTGCCTTTACTAGCTGTCAGTTTTTCTGATGCTTCTCTTGAGGTAAATATTCAGACTTAACCTTCCATCACCACATTGTGTTTTCAGTTTAACTATCTATGATATATGACTATGAACTATGCTCCAGAATGTATTCTACTCATCAGAGGGGTGTCCTCTGACAATGCCAATGATTGCAAGTTTCCAGCTGGAATAGGCTGCTTTATTGTACAAACTTGCGTTTCAAAGGAAACAACGTCCAGTGTGAGATGTACAATAATGTACGACACAACAATCAGTGTGGGATACAGACAACTAGCCCTCATTTGTTCTTATACAGAAGCACACTGTAGAGCAAATTAATTCTAATTAACTATCTCTCTGGCTGGCCAAACAGATGTTAATCACTATCCAATCCGATTAGGGCTGGTCAAGGCACAAATAAATTAGTCTCCATTAGCACATTGCAGCTTGCTGCCATTTTCTCTGTCTGATATTTACTTACTTTTGCAGCAAGTTCAGTGGTCAATTAAATTATCCTCACAAGAAGCCATGGAGACCCCTGGCAAGAAACGAGTGACCAGCAGTGGGGCCGCGTCCGTTTCTCCAACCCGCATCACCCGTCTGCAGGAGAAGGAAGACCTGAGCAACCTCAACGACCGGCTGGCGGTCTACATTGACAAGGTCCGCTCGCTGGAGGTGGAGAACGCCGGACTCCGCCTCCGCATCACCGAGTCGGAGACCGAGGTCAGCCGCGAGCTGTCCGGCCTGAAGGCCGCCTACGAGGCGGAGCTGGCCGACGCCCGAAAGACCCTGGACTCCGTGGCCAAGGAGCGCGCTCGGCTGCAGCTGGAACTTGGCAAGGTGCGCGAGGAATTCAAGGAGCTGAAGACCAGGTAAGACATCTCTGGAGGGGTCAGGACTAGGGGAGGAGAGGGCATCCAAGTAGGACATCACCAGAGGGGGTGTGGCTTATACAGAATCCAATTCCTCGTGTGCTCACCATTTTGCTTCTGCTGTATGTTTGGTTTCTCTCAACGGGCATACATTGAAACCATCTTACTGCTGGTTCATGGTTGGGGGAAATGCATATGCAGATGCATATTTTACTTTGATGTTCTTAGTTTGACTCCCTATGAAGTTTGTAGGTTTTGTTGATTACGATTTTATTTTTTGTCCAGTGGTACTTACACTTTAACCAACACAGCAGCCTATATGTGAATTTCCCCAATTTTGTACAAGTTATCTAAATGGAAAGTCTGAAAAGAATTTATTTAAAATTCCAAAAGAGAGGGCACTGGATTAGACAAAAGTAGACACAGGTGACCTTTCCATATTAAATGGGTCTGACACGATGTGAGTTCATTTGCAGTGCATCTCTCTGTAATACAGAATGTCATGGGAATTGCTTTTCCAGACATAAAGCAGGTGAACAGGTGGTCTGCAAACATTTCTCAGTCCCAGGTGAAAATTCCAGGACACAACCCATCATTGTTAGCATTGGGAGACCTTGAGTCCTGCTCTGCCCTGCTGATAAATATGGGTTGAGTCCTGTGGCTAATAATTGTTCTGTAAACATGTCACCATGATATATTGATTTTGTTTACTTCCACTTGAAGTGTCAGTACACGTATAACTGCAAAGAGATATTTCAGACTGTAATGGAAATTGGTTCTAAATGCCCTTTCTCATATCTAGACCATCAATTTCTCAGGCGTTCTGCTCTCTGTTGCTCTTGAGATATTTTTTTTACATTTACCTCAGCCTAATGCATGCATGCTGATGTGAGGACGTTAATGTGCTTCATGTCTGCACCCTGCTTTAAAGGCAAATTTCACTTTGGCATAACACAAGTAAGTTGGTTGATCTGACCCCATTGTATTTGCGCAGCACGAAGACTAGCTACATCAGATGTCCCTGTTCACCATTAACGCCATCGTTGCTTCTCCCGGTTTTCTGGCTCCCAATTCACTTCCATTCATTTTCAGGACTTCACTGGAATTGAATGGTTTGAAACCACACCTAACTGGGAGGATAATAGATTGATAAAGTAGAGTACTGACGAGTACTGACAATACATGCTCTATGGATTTTTGGCTGTTTTTGGTTTTGGATAGCTATAAATAGAGGAAGAATTGTTGAAGAAATATAAGCCGTTTGATTTGTTTTGACATTATGACCTAAGGCTACTCAACTGATGTGCTTCTTCATGGATTACCAGTATATTCTTTTGTCAAACAATAATTTGAGACGAATATAACATGGTTAAATCAACAGTTTTAAGTAATTTTTAATTAATTAATTTTTTAATTAATTTTGGTGAAGTCAAATGGGAAAATGAATGGGAATGAGTCAGGGGCTCCAGAAATTACTTGGGTTATACCAAGTGAAAGTGAAATATCCCTTGAACTAATTTAAACCTGATGATAAGGGAGGGTGGACTTTGCACTTTAAACAAATCAGGGGATCAGGAGTACTGGTTTGAAGGACTTTGCATTAGAACTTTTTTTTTCAGTTGTATGCAGGAAGTACTAGGGAATGTGCCTAGTCGTGCTGGTGGATGGAAATGTGTGCTCTGCGAAGTTAGTAAGAGCACGAGTGAGACGCCATGCCCTGCCTATGTTTCTGTTTGGGCTTTTGGATTATGGTATGTCTCCCACCCCCTGGGAATTTGCCGTGACTCCATGTGCAAAAGTGTGTTTGCAAGACAACCTGATTTTTTAAGCCGTGGTTTATTTAAAGAGCGGTGCTTGTACAGTAACGTGAAGGCTGCTGCTTCAAATAGATCTCAATGTGTCACATGTAAGCATTCCAGCAAGGGAGTCTTTGAGTAGCAGCACATGGCTAACAGTGAGGACCTCTAGCTTTCATCCCTATAAAAAGTGTTTTTCAATTGGCATACATTCAGTTTACATGAATAATGTGAGTACAAGGCATATAGAGTCTAATTCGCTGTTTCATTGCTTGGTCTGTGGTATTTACATAATTGCAAATCTTGGGTAGGCAATGTAAACAAGACTGTAAAAACAGATTTGAGTATTTTAAAATATTGGACAATAGATTTTTAAACAGTAGAGTTTTTAGACTCATCATTACATTAAAATATAAAAAAATAAGAAAATTACCATTTTAAGGTGGTCTTTGATCCATGTAGGTCTACAAGTATTTGTCTGTATTACACAGAATTAACTGAAAACAAAATAAAGGAACTGAAGAGAGTTTTTAATCCCTAAGAATCTGCAGAGTTTTAATCTAGAGCAGTATAGATCACCCTTATGAGGTAACATACTGGAGTGCAGCACTGTCAGTCACATACTGTGGGAACCTTCCTTGTTTGGGATTGTATCTTTCTGAATAAGAGAAATCTAACTTTGTTTATCTGAAAATATAATTTATCTGAATATATCACTGCTAATATGCATTTCATTATGTCTTGAATTGGTGAAGCTGAATAAACAGTATGTGGGCTTAGGTAGATTTAAACATTGGCTGGATATTATTTTTGTATATTTGTTGCTTTGTCATTGCATTGGTGCAGATAGTGGGATCCATTATCAAAGGAGGACCAGATCATTTCTATTTAAAATGCATTAGCCTGCTCTGAAGAATGTCTCCCTCAGTCACACCCCTCTGACGTTGCGGAAATGCAGCGCACCATTCCGCCACAGCCAGCCTCCTTCTCTTGCTTTGCAGGCTTCATGTTTCTCAGTGTTTGGTTACCATGGCGCCCATGGCAGGGATGTTTGAGAAGGCTGGTTGAGCTCTGACTCACAGAAGGGGGCGGAGGAAACAGCGCCATTTATGCTGGGAAGCTTTAACGGTCATGCGGGAATACATCCTGCTGTCGTTTGCTTTGGTCTGAGGCTACTGAAGGCAGTTTCAGTCCTGTCAGCTTGTTACATAGGCGAGATCTGTTTTTGTATGGACTTCTGTGACAGTGCATAACAGCTGTGGATCAATTGGCTGTAGTAAAATTTCTGTGACACCCATAGAAGAAAAAAACAAAAAAGCTATACAGCTTAACAGTGGCTGTGTCTTCACTAACGTGTGCAGTCACATTGATTGTGTCAACATAATGCACAAATACAATAACTGATCACACAAAATTATATTGAAGTTATCTCTTGTTTATATTATTACATCATGTTCACTATTTTACTAATAGCATGATTGTGCTTGGCTTCTTACCTGAACTAATAATAAAAACCAACTATCATTATCTTTATCATTCGTGCCAATATAACAGAAAGAACTTATTTGAATATATACTATCTAGTCTGTAGGGAATCAGAGCAATAGGGTCAATTTAGTATGTAAAATGTTGGAGTGTTGGCCTGAATGGCCTGTTCTTGTCATTATGTTATGTTATGTTATTTGCATGTGCCCTTATTTTGTGTACAAATATCTTTTTTTCCTCTGACTCGCTGGGCTGTGTTTAGTCTTTGAAAACTCATAGACAGCCCACTAGTAAATACTGCTTGAGAAGTCACATAGGCCCTCATTTTGTGTTGTGTAGTACAGATCATCTGTTAGGTCCTGTAAACACAAGCATGCTGGTTTAGATATCCCTGAGGCAGGCAGAGAGACGGCAGAATGACAGCTGCACACTGGCACACCTGTTGGCAGCAGAGATTACATGGTAATCATGAAGCAAAGCACTGACTGCAGCACACCTGTTCTGACCAAAAGGCACTGCTGGGTTCACAACATAGCAGCCTTTGTGGGAAATGACAACACCACACACATATGGTTCCCTTGGGCAATGAACACAAGCTCCTGCATTTGGCTGAAAATTATGCAGTTTGAAATGCCCATTTCTAGATGTGTTCCCAGTTTGCAGACCTCTGTTCAGTAAGACAATAGCTGGTTCTCTGTGCCAGCAAGTTAGGGAACCAAAATCCTGACAAGAACAAGAGTGTCCTGTTAGGACCTCTTTCTTCGGGAGGAGGATAGTGGGAATTTGTGTGAACTTCTCTAGATATACCTATTTCCCATCACTAACTCCACATTAGTAATGTTTTCTGAAAAGTTTTAAGCTAGGATCACTACACATTTTGTGCCTCAGTCAATACCTAGATCTGAATAGAACTGCTCACCTTTATTTCAATTAGAAGGGCTTAGACATTATTTGAATATATTTATCAGTGATTATTTATTGGTAATTTGACACATAATATCATATCAAATTGCAAATGATTATAAATCTATAGTAAAAATCTATCACCAATTTTAAAAAGTCAGCTCTTAATTGCTGCACTGCTGTCCTTGTATATATTTACTCTAAGCTGTTTTCCATGATTTAGTGCTCATTTGATCTGATGTTGCTACCTACTTGTCCAGCTTATCGTGTTTTTGCACTCATTTTTTCAGTAGTTCAGAAACTCACTTAACCTCCTGAAAAGTTGTGCTTGGTCAGTGTTCCTGCTCAGATGCATTTAGCATCAAGTGAAGGGAATGGCATCTATCTGAGTCCACACCAGGCATGGCACTTATCATATAACTGAAGCATATTTCCTGCCCTTAGGGTGTTCATCCTTACAGCTTCCTCTTCATGAAATGGAATTACAAGTTGGTGTCGTAGATAATGCTTTATCTCCCTTTTATTTATGCAGAGTCCAAAACATTCATAACAGCTTTCATTTTTATTTTAATATTAGTATAAAGTGAATGAGCAAGGTTGGAATATTTACACAGTATGCGATGTTACATACGGCTGAAATAATGTTTGAATATTTTTTATTGTGTTATTTGATAACATTGCTACTTACAATTTTGAACTTTAAATTTTAGTTATAATGAATGCATTTTAGTTATAATGAAATAATTTCCCTTGAAAACATCTAGAAATATTGAATGATCTGGAGATTTATATAAATACTGGCCAAATGTTTATCCTTTATTCATTTAGAATAACAGAAGGACCATACAAGGTAGATATTAAAGTGTGAAAGTTTTAGTCTTATCTTAACTGTAAATATTTTGAATGACAGTCATTCTGGAGTTCAAGGAAGCTATTTTTATCTCAGGAAAATCATATCAATTCAGCAATGTAATATGCTAGCATTATCCCTTTGGCCTACCATTCAGTGAGAAGGCTTTGAGATTCAGGGCAGGCATTACCTTGGCAAGCTCCTTAACTTTTTGCTCTGTTAGCTGTAATTGCTAGCGTGTTATGCTGATATTGGTTATGATTAAAAGGCTTTGACTTTTTAAATTCCAAAACATAAAATGAACAGAAACTGATCACCCCCTGCCAGTCTACGTCTGGTGCATATCTGCTCAAACTCTTCATAGAAAGTCTTTTGCAGTCAAATATTTGACACTCTTTTTCCTCCCCCTCCAATATTTACAATAATAATATGTTTTACAGAACGGTCTCAGAACCTCTTGTATTTTCACTCACACAAGTTAATGAATAAAGAAAGATATTTGTGTTTCTATGATATTGACATGCTCAGTGCCTTCAATGCTTCTTATGGAAATTCCCATAAGACACTTTCTGCAGACTCAGTCATGCTTTACTTGTTCTCATTTGATGTGTCTAAAACAATTCTTATTTAATGTGTCCCTTGGGTGGTTCCTAGAAAAATTACTGTAGTTTCTTACATGGCCAATACTGAGTGGTTTATCTCCTTTGGGTACTGTAGAAGATAGCTTTCAAAGCTTTCAGCTAAATCATATTCAATCACAAAACCAGAAAACTATATTTAACGATCAAATTTACTAAATGTTCTACATTACTTAATATTTAAATTATATGAATCTATAAGCCTTTGCTTGACAAGAAGATCTGTACCATGTCAGTAGAACACATGACAAGAAAGTATTAGTTGCCTCAATTACTATACACGTACTCTGTTCTTAACATTTAATACTTTGTGTGTGTTAGTCAAAATACATGGGTTCAAAGTTTGGCAAAAGAAGGATTACTAAAGCAGTTCCAATGAAATTATGGACATACACTGAGATATAATTCACACTGAAACTGCATAGGCAAATTGTCAACATCTTGCATGAATATATAGGGTGGTGATTGTACTTCTGCATAGCCAGCCAGGGGAAAACACAAACAAGAATGTGAACACTGTCCAGTGTCCACCAATGCATAAATAAAATAAAATAAAATAACAAAAATACAGGGTTTAGAACGTGTGTGCAAAACAGAGTAAATACAGTTTCTGTTCTTGCATGTTTTTGGTCTTTCTAGGCCTTTCTAGGCATGTGACAGTGGCATTCCCAACCCCTGTGTGGCATCAGTGTAAATAATGAGCTCTCACTAGTTTTACTATTCCCCCACTCTGCGAAATCCAAATTACTGAAATGATTATGATTAGTACTTTTTTACAGTGCATTTACAACACCATTTGAGGTGGTAAATGGTGAAAACCCTGCTCCTGGGTTTCCCTGACCAGGACTGCCCTGTCTGATTTGCAGTGGCTCTTAGTTCAGAGCCAGCTATAGGACTTCATATTACATACAGTACTGTATAACTCAACAATGCAGATTATGAGCTTTCAATGTCAAGCTAGGTGAGTTTGAATTGTACATGACATTAATTATGCATGCTTTGATTGCTTATTTTTTGATGGGCACTACTGTTAGCATCAAAATGATCAAGTCCAATCCTGCATACCTCTGTTCTGTGTGAACTTGTACAACTTTTAAAGGAGCTCAGTGTTGACTATAATCAACTTTAAGCACAATTTTTGGATACAGTATGCCTCCAGTAACCACTGATCATGACACAACTCACAATTAGGTCTTCAAACAAAAAAGAAACGTCACAAGACTGAGGAGGTTTACTCTAGAATAGCTTCCTTGTCTACTTGATTGTGTAACCTTGGCTATAATCTTGAATGAATCTGCACTTTAATTCAATTTAGGATGCCTGTGATACTGGGCAGGAGGTCACACAGTATATTCATACTAAAATTAGCAGACTACATCCTTGAAGGTAGTTTTATTTCAGCGTTCACAATGTTAGCAATGTGTAATAGCAGTAATGTAGCAATATAATTTACATTGAATTAAATGGATAAATTATAAGATTGTTATTGTTGTTTTCTTAGGATGTACCCAATTTTAGCAGCAATTTCAGATAATGCAATCTGCCCCTGCTGCCTTGTATGTGTTTATAGTTTGCACAGTCTCACCATTTATGCTACTCACTCTATTCACCCTGCAGGGCTAAAGCAATGGAAAACAGATGTGGAAAAAAAGCTGGAAATAGAAGCTGCTTTGTTGGTTAGAGTGGTATTCCCAGGTTTGGCAAAGAGAGAAAGGTGGTTTGGGCATCACTGGGCTAGAGCTGTGCTCTGCAGTTGTATTGGTGTGACCGATGAAGTGCTCAATGTGTGTGTGGAATAGGACTGGAATCATAGTTTCCATGGCACTTGATTCCTTCCTAGTCAAAGTCAAGCTCCATGACTCACTCATCAGGCAAATTGCTTTAAGATGTAGGAGCCCTAAAACCACAGACAAAAAATCTCATTGGAGGTGGGGCTATGGGTGGAGTTGGCTGGATTGTTATATAACTACCATTTTGCATTTCTCAAAACATTTGAGTTCAATTTTGAATTAAAATTGAATGGCAAGGTTTGAGTCTGTAATGTGGCATGATGACTTTATAATATTATAATATTACAGTACATGCCAAAAGTAGTATACAGTCTAGTAAAAAGGCCCTTTTTTTTGGCCCTTGCAGGCTTCCTTTAATCAATGATTAGTTTATTTGATCAATTTGTTGATTAAACTAATTGTTGATTAAAGGAATGACAGACATGTCATGGTGAGGATTTACTTTTAATTGTATGTTTCCACCCGCACTCCCACAAAGTTTTTCTGCTTTGTTTGAGTCCTGCTAATGTTTTCACACAATGATTCGATATTTTATAGCTACACTGTGAGCATATTCTTTAAATTCAGGATTTAAGTACAGCAAGTATTGCTTCACCATGATTCCTAGACCACTGTAGGTCAATATATAGGTAAGTTTGCTATGATCTTGCTGGGTCACTTGGTGCTTGTAAGAAAGACAAATCAAAGAAAGCATTTAGAAAGCAGGCTTGTCAGCTACCTCAGGGCTTCACTGCTGTCTTATCTGATAAAAATTCACATGTTGCTGTATGAGGAAAATGAATACCCAGTAGTGTATTACAAAGACAGAACTTGAAATCAGCTTGGTCTTGGTGGAAAAGCGTGGTGTCTTTGGTGGGATGCAGTTGTTGGTTTCAGCTAGAGCTTGCATTTGCAAGTGAGCCCCTCCATTATAATTCTCATGTGTACTGTTGATCAGTATAATGAGGTGTAACTTATTTTTCTGTTTTCAGAACTTGCGGTTTTTTGTTCTTGTTCAAGTAACGTACCTCATTAGGGCTGTTTTGACTTTGCTTGCATGACTTAGTTTAATGGTGAATAGTGCTGTTGACAAGTTCCCAGCAAACCTATAAAGAGAAAGTACATCTTGGGACGACGCTTGTGTTTGGATTGTAAATCACACTTGCTCTGGTGTACATACACTCTGAGATGGGGTTGATTTCTTTTCAATATCTTGCTGTGTCATATTGTAGGAACAGCAGTGCAGTGTGTAGAAGCATGTGAGAAACAGCTGTTGTCTTGGGTATGAAAGGACAAGGACCTCTTTCATTTCCTTTCACTGTATTCCTTACACCAAGGAAGTGCTTACCAAGGAAGTGCTCATTCATGACTGTCGAAATTTCTGCCATGAAATACGGATGTCTTTTACTTTCTATGTCTTGGCACTGCTGGCTTTAAGATTGTTAGCCATAATGAAACAAAGTCACTCTTCCTTTGTGTTAGTAGTCCCAAAAACAAAAAGGAAATGCTTCTGTGCAAGACAGTCCAACTTCAATTGTTTTTTAAAATTAATTTAAAAAAATAATTTTAAAAGATCTTTAGATCAATTCATATAGTTTAATTTAAAAATTTGTTTAATTTAGCAATTTGTTTTAACTGGAGAAAATGTCAGGCCTGATTAATCTCTCATTGGCTTTGACTATGTGGTTTGTTTTTAAACTAATGACATATAGTATGTAATATCCTCACAGCCTTTTTGCTGAAATTAAAAAAAAAAAAAACGTTCAATTTGTACTGTTCCTTTAACTGGGGAACACCCTTCAAGGTGTGATTCAGAAGTGAAGGAGTAGTGAATGAGTAGGATATAAATAAGTGTGGAAACAGACAGATTGTTCTCAGAGAAGGTACCCTCCCTGTAGTATCTTTTTAACGGAGATGTCAGAACTTACCCACTTTCGAACTGCGGCCATACAACAGGTGTCCACCAGACAAGTGTCCACCAGGCCTGAAATTTTATGAGTGTAAAAAACATAGCTATAGCCCTAGCTATAGCGAGTGTGTGTGTGTATGTCTGTCTGTGTGCACGTGCATGTGTGTGTGTGTGTATGTGTGTGTGTGTTTTAGACATTAAAAAGTTTTTTTCCCCAGTTGTATCACAGTGTTTCTCATTGGAGTATCTGTTATTTTTTTAAGTCTATACTCTCAGTTTGAAGCTCTAAATTTAAATCAAACTTCTCTAGACTATGTCAAAACTATATAGGGAATACACCTAAAAGGGGACTGGTGACTAACTCTTTCCACTTTTGTCTCATTACAGTTACAGTCAGGGGTAGCAATGATAATTCCACTCTTCAGTTTCAATTATATGGAAAAAAAAAAAAATCATTCATACTCCTTGCAGCCTACAGACTAGACCTCGTTGTCATGGTAGCCCCACAATTAAACAATCAGAACAATCCACTTGCTAGCAGCCTGCTTCTCGCTGTGGTGGACAAAAAAAAGCTATGAGTCACACAAGATTGGAAGCTTAACTGAGACATTCCTCTGTGTTTGTTCTATAGCTATCAGTCCCATCACTGCACATTTCTCTGTTTTTTGTTGTTTAATCTCTAATATAATTCATTTACACATATACATACTTCATTCTGTATCTTCTCTTTAAGTTGTTTATTGCTATACACTCCCAGCACCATCTCTCTTGTGTGTTCACTCAATGAAATGCTCCAGAATCTACGTCTCTCTCTCTCTCTCTCTCTCTCTCTCTCTCTCTCTCTCTCTCTCTCTCTCTCTCTCTCTCTCTCTCTCTCTCTCTCTCTCTCTCTCTCTCTCTCTCTCTCTCTCTCTCTCTTTCTCTCTCTCTCTCTCTCTCTCTCACAGTCACACACACACACTCACTCACAGACCAGTATACAGACAAAGGACGAATTGGATGAAACAAACAATGTGCGCCTTGTAACAACCAGCTTTTGCCTGTTCCCATTCAATGATATTTCCATCCATGGGTTATTGGACCCAATCCACATAGCCTGTCTCCCATTCAAGATCCATACAGTTTTGCTTAGTATGAATGTTTGTATTTCTCATTTAAACAAGGAAAATAGCTCCCCAGCTCCAAATTAAAATAGTTTATTATTCCAAAACAGTCATGCTGTGGGGCTCTTTCCAGCACTTGTGCTTATTTTTAATGCATGTTAGTGCCTCCAAGTTTCATATAATGCAAGTTGTTTACTGTGGAGCTGTTGTATAAGGTTAAGCAAACATGGTGATGCAAAGAGGTGCAATGGTATTTTAAATAAATTCATACTGAGCTGTTGCACTGGTGGCCCGAAAAATGCTACGCATTACAGAAATATTGGAAGTTATGAAATTATTGTTTTTCAAATAGACTGCCGAACTGTCATATTGTTTGTCCAGTTATTCAATAGAATTTTTAGGCCATGTCCAGCTCTGTAACTGCTCAGAGGGGAGTTAGCTAGACGTAGAACAGTGTCCAAATCCGTCCCTTCACGAGGCCTATGTGAGTGACTGTAAATTTGTAAAGAATGTGACTAAACAGCACTGCTGTTGTAACAGAGGACCTGACCGAGAGGGAATTTCACAGCGCTCTCCCAGAAATGCCTTCCCCTCCAAGCCATTAACATAACATTCCACACAGCACCCTCAGCCAGCCTACACATAGCTCTGTTTCTTTGTCAGTTAATCAGAGATTGCCGTAACACCCACAGGTGAACGTGTATGCTATATTTTAGCTTATATTTTATTGGTCAGTTCCATAGAGGCTACTGTTTTTCATGTAATCCCTTAAGTAGATCCATATGTACAGTCAAGGTGAAAAGCACAATGATATATTTTTTATTTGTCTGTCCTGTTTGGCTTTGGTGTCACCTGCAGTGTCTTCCAAACACGTATAGTGGATACGCTGAGATTTTCTCTATGGGTGCGTAATATTAAGTGGCCATGCTACACTGTGCTGCTCTACGGTGAGTTTAAGACTGAAGCAGGCTAAAATGCAGCATTTATTATTGTCATAAATAATTTATGTGCATATTGTCCATTTAAAGACGTGTATGTTTGCAGAAGATCAGGTTATGTACCTGGATGATTAGGTATAACAACAGGACCTCATTCAGAGGTCCAAAACAACCAAAGCAACCTATTTGTTTGATGGGGAGGATATACTGTATACATGCAATGCTGTGTGCTTGTGCTCATGTCCCAGTATTTGTGGGTGCATACGTACAAGAGCAGATGTATCATGTATCTAGCATGGCATTTACAAGTCTGGTTCTGCTGGTGCATGTTAGTTGCACTGGGCACATTTATCTTGATATAACTGGAAGTTGCTGGCAATAGTTGAGGGACAACAAAAGAGATTTTAGAGGTCTGGAAGCCATCTCTGAAACAAGCAGACCTCATTAATGTCAATCCGAATTGGACTGAAAGCAGAATACAAGGAAACATACAGTGTATGCTTCCTGTTCGGCTTTACTTCTTTCCAGACTTCATATAACATAACCAGTTATCATTCTTCTTATTTTAAATATTACTTTTAACTCATGTATTGATCCTTGTTTTCTTCTAAACTACTGGCAGTGAGTTGATACACCGGCAAACTGTACTCACGTATTCACAGGAACACCAGGAAAGAGTCTGAACTGGAGGGGGCATTAGCCCGGCTGAAGGATCTGGAGGCCCTTCTGAACTCTAAGGATGCCTCCCTGACCACCGCTCTGGGGGAGAAGCGCAACCTGGAGGCTGAAGTTCGTGAACTGAAGGCTCAGCTGGCGAAGGTGAGATATCAGCGCGTTAGCACAAGGTAAAATGTACACATATGTGATGCTGGGTGGCACACCCTGTTAAGGCACAGTTCTAATGTGCGGATGGGTTCTTTGTCTTATGCCAGGCTGTTACTGTTTGCGTATATCAGGTGGTTTTCTCTTCACCTGAAAAGACTTGCAAAGCGGAGATATAACTAGAAAACAGATGGCCTTCTGATGTTCAATGATGATTAAGGATTTCACTTTTAGCAGCCATCATACATACACGGTACGTGTATTGTATGGGTACTGCGTGCTCCTGGTTAAATCGGTTATCCATTACAGTATCTCTGCTTCCTGAATATCACGCTGATCAAAAGGCACACCAGGCAACAATTACTTCATTCTGGCTTCTGGCACTAGAAGCATTCTTTCATACCCTGTGGCTGTATCTGATAAACTAGGCAGATACAATTATTTGTGTAATCAAATGGAAAAACAAATATATATATTTGATTAATTAAAAAAAAAAAGAAAAATGGATGGTAGATATTTAAGCTTAAACAGTCTGTTTTACCATGGTTTGATATCTTCCTGTGCTACATAGAACATTTACCCGAATTTAGTACCCTTAAAAATGTGTAAAGCAAACAGAATTTGGTCTGACAGCCTGAGGTCTGACCAGTTGATCATAATCATGTGTGTCAATTGCTCTATTAAAAAATAAATAAAACAATTAATTGGTACCAACTTTCAACTTACAAACATCATTTTGAGGTTTGAGCAAAGTAGTTTTTATTGATATAAGGTGACAGATTAATTCAGAAGGTTTTATAGCACATCCCCTTGAACAGTCTCAATGCATTTGATTGAATATGGCCCATTGTTTCTGCTGGAGACTCAAAGCTCCATCGTGTGGTACTATGAGGAATTACAAAATATTTATTTGGTTTGAATATTTTCTCTGAAACAGCCAGCACGTTCTCATTCTGTGCAGCTGAAGAGCTCTGTAATTACTTTAGTTTACAATAACAAGTGGGTTCAGATCATTAGACGTAATGAAAGATTGTGATTACTGGAGAGAAGAAAGAAATTTTTTCAAAAAACTGAAAAACCAATGCATCTCAGCCATGGATTTATGCCAATCGGCATTTTATTTAACCACAGTTCAACTGTTTAATTCCATAAAAAAAGGAACTGTATGAGCGCACAAACCATGGTTTGTATGTCTGAGCGAGCTTAGCTTGTGTGGGAGAACTAGAGTGGGACAGTTATATGAAAGGTCTGCATGGTGCAATAGGTTTTTTTATGAGGGGCTACACATGAAATTCCCACCATGTGATCTGTGTTTGGGAGGCTTAAGGCATTCAGAGAAGGCCAAGGGAACCCAGCTCACTGCTGCCAGTGTATCCCTCAAGCCCACAGTAGCCGCCATGCAGCGCTGTATTCAGACGTGTGACCCATAGCCTCTGCCTGTATGAAACATGCTGCTCCCTGCCCATGCTGCTGCTCTGTTACCACGCAGCTGGAGGGCAGCCTGGTCGATGCCAAGAAGCAGCTGCAGGATGAGATGCTGCAGAGGGTGGACGCCGAGAACCGCATCCAGACCCTGAAGGAGGAGCTGGAGTTTCAGAAGAGCATCTACAGCGAGGTCAGCACTCCCCTCCAGTCCCACTCCCTGAGGCCCAGGGTTAGGGCAGATTCACACACAGCTCTCAGAGCCCTGTGTGTGTGTGCGTGTGCGTGCGTGCGTGCGTGCGTGTGTTTGTGTGTGTGTATTTCAGAGCCCTGTAGCACTTATAGCCCTGATACACAGTACCTGCCGCTCAGTATACAGCCCCACAAGCAGACACAAGCAGTGGCTGTGAACTCTTCCCAAAACTGATACAGGATGTTTGAGAGAACAGTTGGAACTAATTTTGATGGCATATAAACATGCACTGTAAAGGCCTTATTTTTATGTGAAGAATTATGTTCAGTCAAATTTTAGTGTAGTGGCCTCTTAATTGTATAATTTCTCATGTAAGTGCACCCTGTTACCCATTACTTACTGTATGGAAAACCCTCAGCCATATAATTAGCATACGGTTGTACATGATACTTACCAAACATTACAAACACAAGGACTATATGACATCTAGTGTGACTTCTTTGTGGAAGTAGAATAAAAAATAAAAAAGAAGATGGATAAGACTCTAGCCTAGGCAAAAGAAATTCTAGAGGGGGAGCCCTAGGCAGAAAATCCCATGGGCCCCTTCTGACCGGTTTCCACTGTCATCATGTTTCCCAAAACTCCCAAAAACCCCAGCGCTCAGGGCCACAGGCAGGTGTCTGCCTTGCCTGTTCATAAGATTCACTGTGAGCCCAAGTTATTAGCTCAATGAAGTTAATTAAGGCCTTCAAGGCCCCACTACCATTTATTTTTCCATTCTCAGACATTTTTGTTTATTCGTGTGCTAATTAGCACAACATGACCTTGACGAGGAAACAACAGCGATTTGATTAGTACCTGCCTCGTTTGAGCAGCAGTGTTTCCGAGGCTCTGTCCTGACGCGCGAGTCGCCCGTCTCTCGCAGGAACTGAGGGAAACGAAACGGCGGCACGAGTCGCGCATGGTGGAGATCGACAGCGGGCGGCAGCAGGAGTTCGAGAGCAAGCTAGCCGAGGCACTCACCGAGCTGCGCGCCCAGCACGACCAGCAGCTCAGCATTTACAAGGACGAGATCGAGAAGACCTACAACGCCAAGGTACGGGAGCTCACGGCTAGCGCTGCAAGCGCAACAAGCGCTACGACATCTCGCAATGCAGCGAGATGCCAGTCTGAAGGTATGGAGGGGGTCAGGCTTGCTTTGTGCAGCTTTCATTATTCAGTTAGCTGGTTTCAGGGAAACGGTTACATTCTGAAGCATAATCAATAGTTTACTTAATGATTAGCATTCAACAGGTTTAGATTATTTAAACGTGTCCATTTGACTGGAGCTTGAATTTAATTTTGCAGTTTTTTTCTGGGGCTAAAAGAAAAAAAAAATCAATAAAAAATCTATTCTTTGTAATATGTGTATTTGAAATCCAAGCAAGCACCACAGCCGTTACTAGCCTGATTTATGAATGCTTGGACATGTATTCATGCAAACATATCCCCTGCAATTAATTCTCCAGTGCAACTGCACCAGAAATCTTTTTTAATGCTTCATTAAGTGAGCACTCTACCCAAAACTGTGCCTTGGATTCAATCAACTGTTTGTCCTTAACTTTGACACACAGCACAATTTAGGGGTCCTGTCCTCACCAATGCAAGTGAGTTCAGCAATCACCAAAACTGGAAATTTGAAAAAAATGTAGCAACTGAATTAAATCGCGACTCTAAGTTAAGGACAAATGTTGATTGCATCCCGGCCTGTGTTCTCATTGTACTTCATCCCACTGGAACAGAAGCACAATGAGAACTCATTATGTTTAGCATAAAGCAGCCTATTGTTCTTCAGAGGAGCCAACAGCCAAACAACTTATGTCACATGCGCTCGTCTTGGATACAAGAGAGCATCGTGGGACATGGTTCAGGGAGCTGTCCTAATGCGGTGTTTCCCGAAGGAAAGTTGTGAACGTGTAATGACGTGTGCGTCGCCGAGTGTACTTCAGGTTCCCTGACCCCGCCCCCTGGCTGATGTCACTCTGCTGGTGTGTGCCCGTCAGCTGGAGAACGCGCGGCAGTCTGCCGACAGGAACAGCCACCTGGTGGGGGCGGCCCACGAGGAGCTGCAGCAGACGCGGGTGCGCCTGGAGACGCTCTCTGCCCAACTGAGCCAGCTGCAGAAACAGGTGGGCTGTTAGCCAACGGCACGCTGCTCTACTCAGGCGCAATTACACTGAATCACTGCAGAGTGACATTTCATTTGACATATGCCCTGCCATTTTAGAGAAATATGTACAATGCATTTCTTGTGCTGACAGCTCCTCGGCTAATTAGCTCTTAAGTGATACAGTCTTTTTCCCTCATAATTTTTATCAGACATTATCAACCTATCAGCGTAACATTCACATTTATAGGCTTAGCAGACTCTATTAGCTGGCTGACTTACCTAGCATGCATTTTGTACTACAGGATATTGGCTAAACTGATTCATGGCGAGTGCTCCTCAGAGCATTCAGAAATGCTTATGTTCACCATTGTCTTCTGACACATAACAGTCATCATTCTTTCTGAATGACTTTACATAATCATGATTTTTAATATTATTTTTAAATCAATTATTCGTACCACTTGTCCATCACTAGGCCAATACTCCAATGAAAAAGTGCGCTCATATCTCAATGGGAAAAAAGAAACTGTATGACAGTAATAAGCGTGGTGAGGTTAAGTGTTGAATTACTGGCCCATGCCCCTGCCCCAGCTGGCTGCGCGGGATGCCAAGGTGCGTGAGCTGGAGGAGGCGCTGTCGCGGGAACGGGACGCCATGCGGCGGCGGCTGGAGGTGAAGGAGAGGGAGATGAGCGAGATGCGGCAGCGCATGCAGCAGCAGCTGGACGAGTACCAGGAGCTGCTGGACGTCAAGCTGGCACTGGACATGGAGATCTGTGCCTACAGGAAGCTGCTGGAGGGGGAGGAGGAGAGGTGAGAGGAGCTAACAGACATGTACATGAATACACACACATGCACGTGCACGCACGCACACACATGCACGCACGCACACACACATGCACGCACGCACACACACACACAGGCACACACACACACACCGACATACACGTACACACACACGCACATATTTACATGTAGACAGAGTTGTATGTACACACATGCACATATACTGTACATATACACAAACATACACACACACACACACACACACACATTGTCTACAACTTCAGCTTTCATAATGATATGATTTTGCAGAATGTTATTGCAAAGCCTCACAAGTTTTTTATAAAATCTTCCCCCTCCTGTTGCCAGGCTACGTCTGTCCCCCAGCCCACCCCCCACTCGGGTCGCTGTGACTCGCAGATCGGGTTCGGGCACACAAAGCCGCACCGTCCACACCCACAGCGCCCACAGCTCCTCCGGCAAGAAACGCCGTGTCAATGACAATGACAGTGAGACCTCCAGTCTAGCAGGTGGCGCTGTTGCACGTACCCGAATCGTGCAGCAGGCTTCCGCTAGTGGCCGTGTCACTGTGGATGAGGTCGACCTGGAGGGGAAGTATGTGCGGCTCAGCAACAAAGCTGACCAGGTGAGGAAGGAACGGAGGCAGGGTGTAATGTACTAATACTAAAGTAAATTGTAATACTTAGCATTGCATGTTGGGCAATATATGTATAACCAGTAAGCACCATGCTTTGTCTAATGCCATAACCATAGGATGATATACCTGAGACCAAGGTTTACAGAAGATATATAATAAACAGGGTAATATGATAATGGAAATCGTTCCTCAAAGCTTCAGTGTCATCTGGGCTCAGATACTTGGGTTTATCATGGGTGGATGAATATATGTAATCCGTGTGTGTGATCTCCCTCCCTTCAGGACCAGCCAATGGGCCACTGGCAAGTGAAGAGGCAGGTTGGGTCACAGGAAGCCATAGCCTACAAGTTCCCCCCAAAATTCATCCTGAAGGCTGGACAGGCCGTTACGGTAAGCTGAGTAAATAGCACCATACCAGCTCCCATGGCTGTCACCATAGCGGCGGATGACACTGTGCACTATACAGAGTAATATAACATAAGAAAATGAAAGATATTATACTGCACATTGTGTTATGTGCGGTAAGCCTGTGGAATTAGAAATTAATTTGTACCCATGTATGTGTGGAATTTTTATTTGGATTAGCCGATTAAGCCTGTGTGATAGAATTATACAGAACAGTCAAAGGATTGTACTCAGGGGCATTGCCTGTTTTGATGCCTACTTGTGCCATGCAGATTTGGGCATCAGGGGCAGGGGGCACTCACAACCCCCCCTCTGACCTGGTGTGGAAGACCCAGAACTCCTGGGGCACTGGAGACCAGTTCCAGACCACCCTGGTAAATGCCAATGGAGAGGTGGGTGCCACCAGTATTAACCCTTTGTGTGTGGTTGTGCGTGTGTCGGGTAGGTCATAGACTTCTTGTGTGAACAGAAAGCTGTAGAATTGACATTTTCTCTCTCTCTTTTCAGGAAATGGCAATGAGGAAGGTCACGCGTACACTGTTTCATGATGATGACGATGATGATGACATGGTAAGTGAGATGATGCAACAGACACAGGCTGCTGGGAGAGTGAGTCTGAGGTGGACAGTATGTTCACAGCCTGTAGCACACTTGTATTCCTGTCCTAAAGGGCATATTTATTTTATAAATTCCAAAAAATAATTTGATGGAAAATATATTAGCATCTTACAGACCATGATGCCAACTGTGACATTATTCCAACAGTGGTTCCCAACCCTATTCCTGGAGATCTACTGTCCTGTATGTTTTCGTTTAAACCCTAATTTGACTCACCTGATTCTACGATTCTAGCCATGGAATGAGCGTCGCTTTGTTAGGGTTGGAGTGAAAACCTACAGGACAGCAGACCTCCAGGAACAGGGCTGGGAACCACTGCCATAATGGGAAACTGCTCAACAGCTCATATGTTTCTCACATGTCCCCTCCCCCTTCCCTCCTGTCAGGCCACTCACAGCACCGGTGGAGACAGCGAGTACAACCTGCGCAGCCGCACGGTCATTTGCGGCTCCTGTGGCCAGACGTCCGAGAAGGCCAGCTCGGGGGTGTCGAGCGCCTCCCGCTCCTCCTTCCGCAGCAGCGGAGGAGGTCTCCCTGAGGGAATGGTCCCCCACTCCTTCCTGATGGGCGACAACATGCCCCGACAGGTACAGCAGCGACCGCGCATCGACCTGGTCACTGCGGTCACACCTGCATGAAAACCTGAAAACTCACTGGCCAACACAACTGTGCAGCGACTGTACTACTGAGCATAGTGTATATTTATATGCAGATAGTGTAAAACTGATTCATAATGTAATGTAGTTTTAATCTTCAGAGGGACTGTCTTGAAGCATGACAGAATATATGCATACATCATAATACGTGCAATAATTAAACGTTATAGTCTGCAGCATATTTGCTGCTGTATTCAGTCCTCTTCTAGAACCTACAGAAACATATGCTGTATTTTTGTGTTACAGGCCATGTTTTTATACAGCATGCTGACACATCCAACTTAGTGTTTGTCTGTATGATCCCTCTTTTTCTACTACTTACCGTGTCCTCCAGGGATCCATTTTGGGCCATTTTTGTATTCCTTTGCTGCCAGAAAACTTTCCGGTCTTCTGACCAGAAATTTTTCCAGAACTTTTTCCTGTTACATTTTTACATGATCAGATACTGAGAAACTGGAGATACAGAATCTTAGTGTCATCTTGGACATTTTTTAAAAAACATTTTCGGAAGATAACTCAAGCAGTCTACGAATAAGTAATGAAAATTTCCGCAAATGAGATCACTTATATCCATGTATTAATTCAATGAAGATTAGATTACTGAAATTTCCCCATTCAAACATAGCCAGCCTTTGTTCTGACTGCACCTGGTTCAAAGACATAGCCAGAGAAGCACATAACTCCCAGTCTGACCTCTGGTTAGATGATTTAAGGTTACTTTAAGGTCACTTACTTCGAAAGGTTTACATGGCTTAGCCTCTGCACATCTCACAGAACTGCTTAGCCTGCATCAGACCAAGATAATCTAAAGTTCATGATTAAGTGTCTCCACAAACAAGGGAGTCTTGTTTCTGGAGGGGGAATTTGGGGAATGCCAAACCAGCTCTGCAGACTTTTATTTTGTTATGTTCTTGTTTTCTTGTTTGCTTTTCTTGCTTGATTCTTGATTCTTGCTTTTCAGTATCGCTTGGGGCCCAGCTCTGTATCGAATTTGAAACAGGTCACATAATGCAGCTCCATACAGATGTAACTAACACTGGAAAATATGTGCTACTTTATGTTATCTGAATCCTTGACAGGCAGGCATGTTGCTGAGAATTCCTGCCAACATAGGCTACACCCCTGTCCCTCTTACGCCGTACCTCTCTTTGTACTTCCTCCCCCCTCCCCCTCCACAGAGTGGTCCCAGAGCGGAAAACTGCGCCATCATGTAGACCCCAGGACAACTCCACCGGGAGGAGATGGACTCTCACTCCTGAGGACCGAAAAAAACACATTTTTCTACACATGGAAGGAGCATTTATATTTCTGTCTATATATTTGTGTTTAAGGGACTTTCTATTTAAGTCTTATTTTTTACTGCATAATCTGCAAATATTTTTATATGTACAAGTATTTAGTAGATTATACTTAACTTGCTTACATGCGGCAATAAGCTTTGCACTGTGGCTGTTTACCAAATAAAAAAAAATAAAAAAAATATATATATGGTGGGATATCATGCATGCAGAGGACCCATTAGCCACCTGAGTTCTGTAGATGCTTAAAAAACAGCTTTATTCATGGAGAGAGGGAGAGAGAAGGTACTGCCTTGCACGGCAGTTTGATTCAGCCTGTGGTTTAATGTCTCAGATCTTTGCTGTCATTGCTGATCACGCACAGGTTATACACCCTGAACTGAATCAAACTGCTCTGTGCTTGGAGAAGAGTCTGTCGCCCTGGCATGCTGCATATCTGAGTGAATGTCAACTCTTAAACATAACAACACATACACAACTGTAAAAAAAAAAATGTGGTAGGGATATTTACCTTTTGAGATTCAACCTAAATATCTGTGTTAATTTCCGTCTTTTTAAAGAAAGAGGGAAATTGGAAGAGAATAGATATGATGGCTCTGTGTGGATAACCTTCCTATTGTCATAGGAAGAGTATGACAGAATAAGGAATTTAGCTCTAAAGTGCACAGTTTTCATTTTAGGCCCAAGTACAGTAAGACAGAAATAACAGATTTACAATACAAAAACATAAACAAAGCCCTCAGATCACTTCTCTTTCAGGTTTTAAGATTTCAGGTTCATTTTAAAATTGGATTGGTTTACTGTGGAGTTAATTAATTGAAATTACACTCAGGTTATTCATTAGGTCTTGTTCTCGGGGTAGAGGAATGGTTAATGGATTGGGAGATGTTGGTTGAGTCTAAGATTATGGCAGCTTAAAATATCTGATTTTCCATGTTTTCACACTAAACCTGCAACTTTTTGAGATTGCAAAAATGAAAGAATTAGGACAGCAAATTGAATTGTCTGACACAAATTAATCAAAATAATACAGACAATAATGTATTTCTGTCCTCAGTAGATTAGTACAGCATATTGCTATACCAAAGACATAAGTACTTTCTGTAAGTTTATGAAAGTGCGAATATGACATATCAATTAAACTGATACAGCAATGACATTCCACTTTTGATTTTTGAACCCAACCCACTTCTCCGATGTCAGTGTTGATTGTCAGTGTCGTTCACAATACTCTCTCCCACAGCTGTGGATTGCGAAGTTTAAAAAATGTTCTCAAGCTTCTTGCTTGCTTTGATGTACTGTAAGGTCAGTGGGGGCAAATTAAATTAAGGCACGCCATTTTTTTTTTGTTAAACTGTTCCATTAGGTCAGCGTTTCCCAACCGGTGTACCGCGGCACTCTGGTGTGCCGTCAGGCGAGGTCAGGTGTGCCATATGAAAAATCCTGTAAATTGTAATGTAAAATTTTAATGTTAAAATGAATTTAAAAAAACTTAAATAAACAAATCCCATTCACGAAAGCCAAAATAAATGTCATTAAAATGCATATCGCTTAATTAAAACCCCAAAAGAACATTTAGGCCTACTGTTGGCACGTGTGGAGGGGGCTGCAGGGTGTTTATTTTTTTATGCTTTTGAGAGTGTTGTGCCATGAGATTCTGTAAATTTGGAAAGTGTGCCGCGGAAGGAAAAAGGTTGGGAAACGCTGTGGATATTATTAAACACCAATAATTTCAATCACACAACATGTTTGCATTTAGAAAAAATATTTATACGCCTCTTTAATTGCATATGCAAGTAGCTCAATGGCAAATAGCTTCTGAAAATATTACTTTGGCCTTATGCTCTTGATTCATTTTTGTTTCACTTGTATTACCTTAATATGCTAACAGCTGAAGTCACATTCAACTTTTGAGGATTTGGCCAAACATAAAGAGTCATTGTTTTAGCATAATACAAATCAAACACAATATTTAAGTCCCCATTGTGTGTTTCTTTCCAACATTATTTGCAATTTAACATTTTACATGACAATATCAGAATTTCAGAAAAGGATCATAATATATCCCAAAGAGAGCTTCTGTAAAACCAATAGCACCAGGTACATTTGAAATGTGGAGGTAACATTACATATTGATTCAAGGACTAGCCATGTTTTGCAAGTCTTTGGCATATTCAAGTCTTCTTAGCGAGACACAGTTATATATTCATACAGAAAATGAATTAGAATATCATTCCATCACAAACTAAAACTCCATTTCAGTCTGATAGAACTGTTTTGTGGCTCTTTATGATGGGCCAAAAGTGTACCTTCGCCCGTAAACAAAGAGTATTTCACACAAATTTCCACACACAATGTTATCTTGAGTTTGGGCCAGAATGGAATGAAAAAAACCTGTTTAAGAAAAACGCACACAATTGTTTTTTTCAAAAATATATTTTTTTCCTGATTACTTGAGGTGATGCTTCTTTGTCGAGGCAAATTTCATTAACAACAGCCAGTTTTACAAATTGAAGGATTATAATCAACTGAAATGTGTGTCACCATATTTATTTTAATATCAATTTTAAAATGTCATGTGGCTGTGGTGCTTCACTGTTAGCTCCCAAATTTTAAAGTACAATATGGAATCATTTCAATTTAGTTGATAAAAGCCTAAGAGAGCATCTGTAGAAGTTCTACAGTGCTTGCACTGAAGAGTTCAAGATTTACTAGTACTGTATATTCACTTCATATTTCTAAAAATGGTACCAGTTCCACTGTTAGACAGAAGTTGTTCTTTCCATAAAATTAACCAAAGACAAATGTACTGATTGACATGTTTTGTCTGAAGTAACTGCTTAAATGCTTCCTTTGTTTCATACATTGCATTGAATGGAAAACAAAAAAGAATGAATAAATGCTTTTTCTCACAAATCAAACAGCTTGTATTTAATCAAACACTTACAGGATGTGGCTATTTGCTGTGATATCTTTTTGCATCTTATGAATTTGTGTACCGAAACAACATCTACAAATGAAAGAATTCAAACATTTTATATACATTATTTACAAGGAAAGGGCTGGTTACATTCAGCAAATAACATTCTGACCAAGGGTACAGCTGAAAGAAGAGCAAAACTTTGCCCACTGCTCCACAAATAAGGCTCTGAAAATATGTCCTTCTTTAGGTTGTGTAGGTGTCCTGAAAAAATATGGGACCTACAGCATACCAGGGACTTAACTGTTTAAAGTGATATGAAACCATACAATAAAATATTGTGTTAATTCAACTTGAAAAGTTAATATGAGTTTAAATGTGACCAAAGTACTTTTTCAGTTGATTTAACATGACTGTGCTCTGTAAGGTTACAAACCCACTGTATGATTTCAACTGAAATGCCAAGAGGAGTCCATGCCTCAATTACAAGTAAACTATACATAACATTTTTTGGCTTGGAACAGTTGCCCTATATCTTATTTACAAGTAAATTCAGGTGTTCTTTTTTCTTCACAAACACTTTTTGGCAAGGTAATTTAAGGAGTAAATGTGACCCAAAGTCAAAGAGAAATATTGATTGGATGACTGAATTCGGTTTGTATATACCACTGTATGTCCCAAATCCATGTTAAATGCACTTGGCCCTCTCTGGATCCAAGGTTTTTGTCAACTGATGGCTGAAATCCATCCACCAGGTGGCAGTGTTGCGCTATCAGAGAATCCCACAGTTTTTGGCTTCCTGATCCTTTTTAGTTAAGCATATGCTAGTGGTCTAAGGCAGTAGGTTTCAAGCACAGTCCTGGGGACCCAATGTGTATGCTGGTTTTCCTTCCTACCATAATTACAACCCTGAACAGTAATGAGCTGTTGACTGTTCTTAACTACTTGTTCTTACACAGTGTCTACCAACATAATGTAGGCATGGCTTGTTATTTAACCCTTCATTTTTCACAAAAGGTTTAGTTTAAATGACCAGAAGACCATTCTTTCAGGAACGATTTCCCCTGTGAGTCTACAATTGTATCTATTCAGTAATGGTGCAATAACAGCATATTACAAAAAATTAGAGCATGAATTGATCTGATTGATTAAATGTCCATACAATTGAATAAATATTTATTCTTCATGGCAAACAGCTATTTCTCACATAATGTGACCTAAAGATGGTAAATAAACCTTCAGTAGACATTAATTGCCTAATTAAGAACAATTAACGGCTCTATTACTATTATGAGTTGCAATTGCAGTAAGAAGGAAAACTAGCACCCACAGTGGGACCCACTGGGCGGAATTTGAAGGCCACTGGTCAAGGGAGAGGACTGTCAGTGGGGGGGTCTCCTGGGTGTGGGGGAGGGCGGGCGGCGAACGGGAGGGAGGTCATAGTGGCCAGGGATGTGGCTGTTGACAGGGAGGTCGTAGTGATTCTGGGGCTCCTGCTCAGTGACATTTCCCAAGGTACAGCGTTCTGACAGAAAATCAACGAAAGAAAATGAAATGATAATACGGTTAAAACCAATGAAAGAAAAATGTAGGCACAATCAGTTTTACACGTACGTTTGCAGTAACCGAGTGGAACCGAATCGAGTGCCGATGATTAGGCTACCTATTGGGCATGGATTTTTGCTTAATTTACATCATCAGTCGTACCTCTTTCGCACATGTATGCTGCATCCTCAAAACTCGCCCATGACATCAGCCATTTTTATCATCAGGCTGATGCCGACTAGTTTGTCTAAGTTATTATCGGCCAAAACCTATATGGCCCCGATATCTTAGTGCCTCCCTATAATTAATCTCTCTCCTCTCAAAGCACAACACATCTGGCTCCCTCGTCTCCCCTCCTCATCCTCTGCTATGTCTACATGCATAAGCCTATACGGCCGATCTCAACAGTGCACTGCCTCCCTTTCCCCACTCTCCCCATCCTTACCCATAACCGTGGAGGCAGGGTGTAGGGGCGGCGACCTGATTTCCACATATGACCTCTCGCGCTGGATGGGCGACTTCATCTCCATGTAGCTGCTCTCCAGGGGGCGGGGCTGAGGAATGGGCAGGTCCTTGATGGTGGCGTAGGGGTTCTCACTGTTCAGGGAGCTGCTGCTCACAGCCATGCATGAGTCCTTGGACAGTTCTGTACAGGAGAGGGTGGGCCGCAGTGTTCACCATCAAATAACAAGGAAGCATGCTCACATCCTCATTTTAGTCTATCATTTTATAACCAGCAATCAACATAGAAATGGGGCAACAGTCCTTGAAGCTTGCTTCAAGGAGACACATGGTTCTAATTTTTTTTGATGCCCACACAGTCAGTAACATCCAAGCTAAGAGTAGCTCTTCAGGACAAGACCGACTACACAGCCTCATTATTGCATGCGTCATGTCATAATAACCCAGGATGCAATCATATTCTAAGATAATGGTTACATGCTAGCTCATTATTAGCCATACATTCAAAGGAATTTTAGCATTATGCAGTAAGCCAAAGAAATGAAGCAGAAAGAAAACACAGAGATATTCAGACGATACCTTTGTCGTAATATTTGCCCAGGCTGGCACTGTAGCTATAACTGCGGTCGATTCCGAATGCTCCTGTAATTAGTAATTAGTAAACAATCAATTCAGTGTCATCAAGCTGATTTAGAACTGCAGGAAAAGGGTTTTAATCCATTCTTATAATTTTACATTTCTTCTAATTTGGGACAATGATTTATGACAAATTATTATCTGAAGTAGTCATTCAAATTGGTTAAGCTTAAGACTTTAAATGGTGCTCTGACAGCAATGTAGAGACTGAAGGTAATATTAATAAATCATTCTCTGACTGAAGCATCCTCAATGATGGTAATGAATGGATGCTGACAGAGAGGTTCTTACCACTAATGATAATGAATTGATTTCGTTTAGACATGTCCTTAATGATTTTGTACAGAGAAGTCCACAGTAATAGCAGTGATTGTACAGTATGCCTGATAGGAATGTCCTCCAGCTGACGGGGGCTTGCTCAGTGTGGCAGTGATGTAACTCTGGAAGGAGGGTGGAGGGACATACCCATGTCTTTACGGGGCGGGGTCTCGTGGTGCTTCCAGTCAGCGGGCAGCGAGGCATTGCTCTCCACCCCAAACAGCCCCAGCCTCTCCCTCTCCATGTTCTTCACATTACAGAGGAGCTGATTATTCGTGTTCTGTTCAGGAGACAATCACATCAGTCACATGAACTCATGTTCTTTGTCATTGTCATTGAGTAGTCATTGTGTTCACTAATGGTATCAACAATTCAAATGTCCGTGAGTTCTTAAGTTAACATTAATGGGATTAAACGGATAACTGAATAACCAAAATGAACATAAATTAATATATTATTACTTTACTGTGAGGAAAACATAACACTTCATAGAAAAAAAAACTAAATGCCAGAACCATTATTATGCTGCTGCTCAGTGTTTATTCAGTATCCTTTGCCAATCAAATTAGCGTTGTTCTCCCGAAAACATTTCTGCAAGGCGACACTGAGTCCTGACCTTGTGACCCCTGTTTCATGGTCCTAAATTGTGCATTACTGAAATGATTCCCTTAACTAAATAGAAAGAAATTCAGTAAAAGCTGGCAATATCACTGACAGCATCCAATATTCAACTTGCAAATGACTCAACGGGCTGGATTTGATTTCCTTGAAATGATGTCAGCTTCTGGCAGAGAGAGGAGTGCTGGCTGAAAGGGGACTGGACGACACGTGCGCGCCGAAACAGAGGAACACCTGCCTTAACGTGGGTGACAGAGTGGCCCTGGTTGTTGGGGACGTGGGGAAGAGGAGGTCTGTTCTGGGACAGGGTGTGGTAGCTGGGGTTGGAGTAGAAGTGGTGGTAGTTGAGAGGAACATCTGAAACACATAGTGAGTACATAAGTCAGTGTGACTCATTCCTTACAGATCAACTGTAAAATGCACAATTCCTAGTTAAAAAGCCTGAAATATTCTGCGCACAAACAGAATGTATTTTCAGCACGGTGTCGTTCCACATACTGTAGGTGCTTTATTGGTGGTCATGGTAACTGACCCCACAGGCGCAGGGGGCGGTGCAGTACCTGGCAGGGCGTACTGGGAGTTGACCATGCGGGTGGAGGAGAAGGCCACGGTGGGGGTGCGGCTCTGCTTGTCCTTCTGCCGCCGGCGGTAGAGCAGAAGCAGTCCCAGCAGCAGCACCACCAGAACCACCAGCACGATTATCCCCCCGATCGCCCCCCACGAGTCCTTCTCCACCGGGGACATCGGCACCATCACGCTTATGCCATCCTCTGCCGGGACAGGGACAAAATTTAGCCTCCCCCCTCTCAGGATGCCTCCATTTCACTGTGCTCCCAGTGAATTTTACACTTTCGTTCATTTTGTTCAGTCTGTTAACTAGTCTTATTGTTGGCATGCAGCCAGCTTTTTATACTATTATTTGAACTCAGCAGTAATATGCATTGTCAGCACTTTAAGTAATAACTGTACTATAGTAGAACAGAGGCTGTGTATGTCCCCGCAGTACCTGTTCTGCAGTCAGGTCCCCACCCTGACTCACACACACACGCTCCAGTGTGCGGGTCACAGCTGGCATTAGGGGGACAGGAGCAGCTGTGAGCACAGTCTGGCCCAAACAGGCCGGCCCGGCATTCTGCAGACACAGCAGAGTAGGCATCCATCATTAATGCATCAAATTACATTATTCATATTATCTGTTACAAAATTTTAAAAGAAGAAACTGTGGTTTTTATCGATGGCAGTACAAATATTGGATAGTTCATTACCAGTTCATTAATTAATTCTGGGGGTGAGACTGTGGTACAGTCCATAGGACAGCCTCTCTTGTCCTCAAAACAGATCACACTCATATAGTCAACATCTGACCAAAAACAGTCAACTCCGTAAATAAAAAGCTCAAGATCCTTTGCTTCAAAACAATACATAATACATACTCAATGAATAATTAGACTGTATTACCAACCACTTGCACGAAAGGTGCAGAAAATGAATAGCACTATCGCCAAAATGGTTCTTATTTTTGATGAAACCATAATCTTGACATCTTTATTGTAAAAAAGAATACTTTAATTATTGGAAGTTTGCTCTTGACTAGAATTCAATCAAAGCATAAGGACACAGTTTTGATGTTTCAAACAATTTTGACAGAAAATAATATGATCAATCAGAATTTTCATAAGAACAATGCAGTGCATATGTACAGCTGGCAGGTGGCTCATCTCGCTACAGTAATACACGGAGTTTCTGTGCACTGACAGTCAATGGGGAAGCTGCCATCTGCCAGTGCCAACTGGGCAGAACAAAAATAGTGTCGGTACAAATGGGATGTGAATGAATTCAACTGGCAGTGACTGCTAACAAATAGGAAACATGTTTTCCATGTAAACACAAGACACTTTATTATGCAAAATGTTCTAAATGTGATCATGTGGGTTAAGAAATCCCAATTTGGACTTGCCCCAATTTTTCCCCTTCTCTCCTAGTTTGGAATGTGCAGTATCATACAGCAGTTCTCATAAATGAATTCTCAGCTTAGATTTGGAAGAACAGCCAAGCTCTCCTCCAAAGCACACAGTGTCAAGCACCATTTCTTATTACAACACAGCTTACTGGTTAGACGTGTACACAGATGAGCAGTTCCAGTGTTCCAGTGCACAAACAATGTACAAAAAACGGCAAAGAATTCAGAAGACGACATGAATTTGGATAAGAAATGTGACAAATGCCCTCCCAGTAATCAGTGCCACTGCTCTTTGCTGTGTGTAGCACAGAGACATACTGTAGAGACGGTAAAATGGCCGGTGACTTACTGGACTGGCAGAAGTGGCCTGTGTAGCCTGACGGGCAGACACATGCCCCCGTCACATGATCACAGAGACCTTTGCAAAGGCAGCGCTGGCTGCAACCAGACCCATAAGTCCCTGGGGCGCACCCTGAGAGAGAACCACAAAGGATTGGCTTTCATACCCTGTCAACTGTACCACTGCAGGGGTTGACACTGATACCCAGGGAAGGATTCATCAGCATTGTCCCACATTACTGCCACTGTGTGTGTGTGTGTATGCACACGCGAGTGTGTGTATGCACGTATGTGTGTGGATGTGTGTGTGTGTATGCGTGTGTGTATGTGCATACTTGTGTGTGCGCATGTGGGTATGCGTGTGTGTATGCGCATACCTGTGTGTGTGTGTGTGTGTATGTATGTGCGTGTATGCATGTGTGTGCATGTGTGCGTGTGTGTATGCGTGTACTTGTGTGTGTGTGTGTGTGTATGTGCGTGTATGCGTGTGTGTGCGTGTGTGTATGCGTGTACTTGTGTGTGTGTGTATGTGTATGTGTATATGTGTATGTGTGTGTGTGTGAGAGAGAGAGAGAGAATGAGACTCACGCTGGGAGCAGTCAGGCCCAGTCCAGCCGGGGTTACAGTGGCAGGAGCCATCTTGATGATGGCATGTAGAGTTGTTGGCACAGTGACACACCCCAGCACACTGCCTCCCATGGTGTCCCAGCGGGCATGCTGAGTAACACACATGCAACAACTTTCATATGTCAGCCACAAGCAAAGTTATGGCACTGCAACAACAGCCAAATGAAATATCTGCAATATGAACTCTGATAGAGCATTTTTAACTAACAGAGTACACAGAGTACCCCCTACCAGACTCATAAAAACTCTATTTATCACTATCATTTTTTACTGTGCCTTTATACAAACTACTGTATTTCATATTGACTCCAAAGGAAACATCAAGCCATAATTTCAAGAATATGTAAAAATGTGCTTTATGCTTGTAACACTAGATAAAGACAGCTACAAAAACAAATGAAAAAAGAATACTATCTGGGTAACTGTGGTGCTTACAATATCGTAATGTGAAGAGGTGAAATTAACATATTGGTTTGCTAGTATTTGCTGTTGACTGAAATAACTTTTACATTAACTAGGTCTGATCACCCTGTACCCTGGATCACACACAGTGCTGTGATGTGGTGACTGGGAATAGAGTGGGCACAAGGAGGACAGGCCATACTGAACTGGGCACCGTACATGCCAGCGTTGCAAAGTGCTAGTGTTTTGGGAACTAAAGCAGGACATACGTTACCCCTGAATAATCTATCGGCTTTCAGAAGTCCCTAAACTGTAAATAGACCTCTAACAGGAGGCAATCTATTGCACAACTCCATCAGATCTGAGCAAAGAAAATAGATTTTCAACAGATTTAAATGGGAACACAGCCATCACTAAAATGAGGAAGATAATACTAAGGAAGATGAACAATGCAGAGACCACAACAAACGGTAGTAGAAGAGTATGCTGGAAGAGGAGCAACTGAGCTGCAGCCAGTTGCAAAAACATCCCTGTTAACTAAAGCCCTCGCAACCAGGAGAAAACTGCGCAGACGGAAACGTGTTTACAGTGTGGTGACAGCCCACACTTACTGTGCTGGCACTGCGGACCATGGTATCCAGGACGACACTCGCAAATGCCACTGTCTCGCAGACAGGTGGCGCCGTTTAGGCAGGAGCAGCTTTGGTTGCACTGGCGCCCCCAGAAGCCTTCTGGACAAGGCTGGGTACAGCGGACACCTGGGAAGGAACAGCCATGATTTAGGACAGCATTGGCTCAGAAGCTGGGATGTGCAACAGAGCTCATTTTGAGCAGTTAGCCTTCTTCTAATCTGACAGAAATTTGAGGACGTTACCAGTCCAGCCTGGTAAACACTGGCACTGCCCGCTGGCTCTGTGGCAGCTGTCTGCATGGAGGCAGTCGCACTTCTGCAAGCAGCCTGGTCCGTAGGTGCCCGTCTGTACACAACAGTAACAGAGTCACACAATGTGTCACGTGACATCATACAATGCTTATGCAAATGCAGACAAGCTCAGCCCAGCACGTTTATCTTGTGACAGTCATTTCAGGGAAAATGAATGAGCTTTTATCCTGGCACAATGGTGGCACAAAGAAACATTAAGCACTCATTAAGAACAGAGTCCCTATACAGGTGGGGATGTTCTCTCCAATAGAAACGAGGAGCTTTGTGAAAACACTCAATGATAGGAAGGTGGAAGAAAAAATGAAGTACATGCATACAATGTCACCTCAATGTAACTCACCGGACAAGCTTGGTCACACAGCGCCCCCTGCCAGCCCGCTGAACAAGTGCAGGTTCCATCCACTGGGTTACACGAAGCCCCATTCGCACACTGGCATGTACCGTTGCATCCCGGACCCCACGTCCCAGCAGAGCACGGAATGGAGCAGTCCAAGCCCTTCCACCCTGGACACAAATCAGGCCTTTACATTTCAACGATAGTAAATTATCATTAAAAAATTCAAAATATTATTATACAGTAACACTGTATATCAAAACCCAGATCAGGAGGGAGTCAGCCACGTGAGTGCACAAGCTGCACATGTCATTACCTCAGCGTATTGTAAAGCAACAGCACATCTTATAGCTATAACTGCCTGGGACTGTGTCCAGATGTGAGGCTTTCATGTGACTGCATGCATCTGTGAACATGTGTGAGAGGCTGAATGGGTTCACAGATACAGTGTCTGTCCTGATGTGACTGTGTATGACTATATGTCTGTGATCGAAAGCATCTGCACTTGGGTGTGCTGGTTATTGTATGTTTGTACATGTGTCTGTGTACAGTACTTGCATATGATTGTGTGTCTGTATGAGATTAGAAGTGTCTTTATGACACTGTATCACATCTGAATATGAGTGGGAATGTCTATATATAGCTCTACAAGTCAGTGTATGCATGAGTGTATGACTCTTTGATAGTATGTGCGCCTGTATGTGATTCTGTGCAGATATACCCCATAACTATGTTTGGTTTGATATGGCTGAATGTGTCTGAATGTCATTTGTTCATACAGATGTGACCAAGTGTGTCTACAGATGATATATGCGACTGCATGTCCGTGTGACTGATTGTCTCTACATACCATTTGACTGTGTAAGTATGCATGTCCATGTGACTATGTCCATGAGACAAAGTGTGTCTACATACAATAGGACGGTGTGTTATCATATGTGTCCATATGAAATTGGGTGTGTGTGTGCGTTTCTCACCCTCTTTGCAGAAGCAGGTGCCGTCGATAGGGGAACAGGCCAAGGAGTTCATACAGGTGCAGGACTGTGAGCAGTTCTTACCGAAGAAGCCTTTCTCACAGTGAATCTCACAGTGCGCCCCCTGCAGGACAGACACAAGCACAACCAAACCAATCACCACTGCCATACTCTTCACAGGCTGATCCTATCGCTCAGACCCTTCTGACACAAGCAGAGGCCATCAGAGGGAGCAGACCACAGACAGGGTGGGCTGTACATCCCAAAACACACAGATAAGCTCCCAATCCAAGAAAGGACCTTCAACAGCAGGTCTGAAATATCTCCCTCAGTCAAAGCCTTATCACCATTACTATAACATTCATGGAACATAGATGCTGACATTCAAAGAAATATTGTGAAAATGTAACATAAATCATGATTAAAACTAAAAATCTGAAACATTAAAATATATGTTTTGACCCATGACCCATGACTTGGTGATACCTATTTATTTTAGCGGTGCTCTTTGTAAATCTCATCTGCAAGATGAGTAATTTATAAATGAATATTTAACAAACAATAGGCCTGCATGTTATTATTCTTATACACAAAGGGGTCTCACAGAATAAAAAGAGTAATTCAGAGCGAAGGACTTCCACGCTATACCGGAGATCCTACCCTGCTGATCTCAGGCACTCACCCTGTACCCCGGGGCACACTGGCAGCGCCCGCTCACGCTGTCACAGACACCTCCATTCAGACACAGGCAGGTCTCTAGGCAACCCTGGCCGTAGTAGCCCCATGGGCAGGTCTCATTGCAGTAGAGCCCCGCCCACCCAGGATGACAGGTGCACTCCCCCTTCATTGGGTGACAGCTGGCCAGTTAACAAAGAGACAAAGCCACATGTAAGTTGACATAAATCCAGTTTGGATCTAGATATAGCATATGGTTTAAAAACATTGTGTTGGTGTGTGTCACTGTGTGTGCGTGTGTATGTGTGTGTGTGTGTGTGTGCATGCACTGACCTCCGTGTGTGCGTGTGTGTGTGTGTGTGTGTGTGTGTTATGACTCAGTTGCACTGACCTCTGTGAGTGAGTGTGTGTGTGTGTGCGTGCACTGACCTCTGTGTGTGCGTGTGTGTGCATGTGTGTTATGACTCAGTTGCACTGACCTCCGTGTAAGTGAGTGTGTGTGTGTGTGTGTGTGTGTGCGTGCACTCACCTCTGCGTGTGCGCGCTGTGGCACAGGCACTGCTGGTTGCAGCGCATGCCGTACGTCCCCTCTGGACACATCCTCTCCCTGCAGTGGGGGCCCTTGAACCCCGGTTCACACAGACAGCCCCCGTGGATGTTGTAGCAGCGCGCTCCATTGGCGCAGTCGCACACACCCTGGCAGTCCTGGCCATAGCTGCCCACTGCACACTCCTCACTGCATCTGCAGCAACAACACACAGACCGCGGGCTGGTGTCACACGCAGGCCCAGACATGCACAACTGCAATCACATATCTGAGAATTAAAAAAATAAAACATGCAGGCCATACTGTGAGTACACACAAGTCCATTTCACTCCAGCAGACACTGAAGGTGTCTCTCCCCGTGTCTTCGGTGTCACACACAGGAAATGTAAGTGTTTCTGCAGTTACTGAATGGATACAGACCTGGCCCCTGTGAAGCCTGCTGCACACTGGCAGTGTCCTGTCTCCGGGTCACACTGACCACCATTGTGACACACACACTCCCGAGAGCAGTTCAGCCCAAAGCGGCCCACTGCACAGTGCTCTGTACACACCCTTCCCTGAGAGAGAGAGAGGAGATACAGAGAGTGAGAGAAAGAGAGAGAGAATACTTTTACCTTTGAACAGCATTTGTAGGAAGTGCAGACTTGATTGAATCGAATCACATCATGGCCAACAGGTCAAGTGCTATGGTAACTGCAGCATAGTCCAGAGTATGTCAAAATAGGTTGTGGGTAAACTGCATATAAAAAAATCTATAAATGCAGGAAACCTGTTTGCTCCATCATAGATCAGCAGAACGACAACCAAAATGTCCCTCAAGAAATTCCAGGTATCTCTGGGGACAACATTTAGGCAGCGAGGACGACGTTACCGTCCATCCAGGTCGACAGGCACACACGCCCTCTCCTTGGCAACGGCCTTCGTTCTGACAGGGGCATCTGTGGGGACAGCGTCCCCTGGAACAGGGCTGGTCACAGCTGAGGGAGAGGGACAGAGACAGTTTAGCACAGAGCATCTCCTTATTGTATCTTTTTAGAAGAAGAAAGCAGGAATCTGAACATTGAGTTCTGCTAAAAGAGATGAGACACAAGTGGAAATTCCTCATTGATGCCAGGAAGACATTCCATACCACATTTGATACAGTGATACATTCACTATTGCCACTGAATGATGAGCTAAGATTTGCAGACTGGCCCGGGCTTATCATTATACTTGCCATTGTTCAGTTATTATATTTTTACACGTCTATGTCTGTGGTAAGATAAAGAGGATAGTTTTTAACATTGCATGAGTGCTGAAACCTGACATGCCGTTTCTAGTTCATGGTACCAACTGCATTACTTGCATTGCAAGGCTCACTGTACAGAATAAGCTGCCAAATTAATTTCTTCTTCTTCTTTCATTACATAAATATTTTGTGCAAAAAATTAGACAATGCGCAAGGGTAGCGAACACACTGACACTCACAGTGTTCCAGTGAACCCTTCTCTGCATCGACACTCCCCAGTCTCTGGGTCACAAGAGCCACCGGTTCCACACAGGCACTTTTGCAGACAGCCCTTGCCGAAGGTTCCAGGAGGACAGGGGTCCTCGCAGCGGGCGCCGGTATATCCTCGGCGACACTGACAGGAGCCCGTGAGGGGGTCGCAGTGGCCCCCGTTCTCACACGCACACAGCTGCTTGCAGTCCGGGCCCCAGTGCACCTCATCACAGGCTGAAAGGCAAGGATCACCATGAAACAGGACAACACTTTGTATCTGTCCCTCAGCAACAGAGCATGAAGGGAAGGTAGGTACCAGCTGTCTTTCAGAAGTCACTAAGGGAAGGGGAGGATGTATTGGTCAGGTAATCTAGCTTTTTAACTAAAGCTAACAGGTAACAGACTATAAACCCTAGCCATCAAATATAGCCTCACTTGACTCAGCAAACAGCAGCTGCCATCAAAGGGTAAAGCAAACCACAAGAAAGTCACTCTGCTTAAGGAGTTCTGCTAATTTAAGAAGTCATGAAATATAATAGTGCTTCACTCTCTTGATGGAAATCTCCCATCCCAAAGCACAAACGCAAATGGCTTTCAGCACACAGCGACAAGCATACTATATCTGCACAGGCTTTAGGATATAACATTACATACGGGGATACACAATTGACAGGCCAATTTGCATGGAACTAAAAAGACAGATGAGTTTCTAATGTGGAACTTAACAAGGGGAGCTGTAAGGCTCTGGATCTGTATGAAGCGTAGGATTCACACAGGGCTAAGATTTCACTCCAGCCAGTGACAAAGCTGTCGACTGAAGATGAGGGGGCTCTTTAATGCACTGTGAAGCAGGACATATCATAAATATTCCCTCTGATTCTTCATCCTGACAGGGTCACGCTAAAGCTGTTCAAAAAGGCATGAAAAATAATATACCAGTTTAAATAACAAAAGCTCTCTAACAAAATGTAATATCTTTGCATCTCATGTTTCTTCATTAAAGCCTATCCATACAGAATTCAGGATAAATAATATCATAGCCATGCTAACATTTGAAAACTGCTCATTCTGGAGAACAATGTTTCAAACAAGTGGGTTATAATGAGTTAATTCGTTATTTATCAGTGCATGAGGGTTTAAAGTCTAGTCGCGTGTCAAGTCTATGCTAGTTTATGTGTTAGTAAGTGCTGAGCTTTTTTTTCAGGTTTCTTTTTTTGCCCAAAGGGCCGAGATAGCGATCCAGAGGGGAGGGCTACTACAGTGGAGACTGACAGTTTAAACAGTCCTACACAGAGAAGCTGTCTATTCACAAGTGCACTCGGTGAAAATATGTTGGAACTGGTTGGCTTCGACTGTCTCCAGGGCTGACCCTATCTTTGCAAGTTCACAACCTTTTTATTGTAAATGTGCATCATGGGAAATCGACCCTGAGAATTTCAGCCAACACACGCAATATCATTGTTATATGAGAAAGTGATTGGCCATGTGTCTACCACGGGACTCCACCCAAATCCTCTCCGTCGTTTGTGTTCACATATGAATTACCTCAGTGAACTAAAGTGAAGTAATTCCAATGCCTGTCCATTACACTGGATGAGGCAATCCTCAGGTTCTCAGTATCGGTGGAATGTTCCTGAATGTGGGAAAATTCCAGTACTTCTCTAAATGCGGTGCGCACTGAGGAGCGATGAACATCCTATCCAACATCAGATACTCTCCACTCAGGAGAGCGTACTCCCCACTGTATTAGCTTCAAGCCCTCCCTAGTCCCACAGTTAGCTCAGTAATCAGCCATTCAGGAACCAGCAATTCAGCGGTTCTGCTCCAGCCCCTGGACTCCAGCACCAGCGTAGAGAGCCAAAACTGTCCCAATACCACACCGCAGCCCTCTGCCCTGGGCTGAAGGCTCAATTTTCCATTTCCTGTTCTCGGAACCCCACTCCGAAGGCATCAGGCAGCAGCAGTGGGCTTCAGCGTACTCCAACAAAAACCAGTGACGTCATTCACTGGATCTGGACCGTTTTTTTGCTTGTATAAAAATGAGTATCCAAATGGGAGAGAGGGGGGTGAAAGGGGGCAGTCGCTAACTGGAAACCATTTTAAACCTGGCAGGAGGGTGCTAATGTTGGTCAGGGTGGGTGATAGAGTAACTCACCGCTGGAGCAGTCTTCCCCGTGCCAACCGCCCTCACACTGGCACCGGTCCGGGGCCTGGCATCGCCCGTGGACACACTCCTTCGTACATCGGGCTGTCAAGGGAGGGGCAGAGAGAGAGAAGTTCTGGCACAGTCAAGGGAGCATGCACAGGCATGCTGTGAAAGGCGAACGTTAAACAGTCAGTGCAATTAAAAGCAAATAAAACACAGATGTGCAACACCTTTGTGGGGAGCACGAGCCAGCGTGACGGTAGCAATGGATAACAACAGCACTCTTTAAAGAGAAGAACACCTAGGAGACCTGAGGTAAAACCAACAATGTGTTTTGGCTTTTAAAATTGAGATGGTTTTTCCTTACTCCCGCCACAAGATAGGTTTTCTGAATTCACAGCAGGTTTATGTTAATTGTGTAACCTACGTGTAGCTACATACAAAAGTAACAAATGTTGTAAAATAATACTTACGGACACATTTATTGCTGCTCTCATAATAGCCAGGACAGCACTGGTACCTCCTGCGGTAGGCCATCTTTACAGCCTGTCGATATGCCGTCTTGTAGGTGATCCTGTGACACAAGCACAGTCCCATAAGGCCCTGGGCTGCCAGACAGCAGGTGCCCCAGCCCTGTGTGAGAGAGGTGTACTGACCTGTGACGGGTGCACTTATAGAAACTCCAAGCATCAGAACAGGACTCCTCAGATGGCCAGTCGTATGGGCGGGCATATGATTCCTTGATTGAGGTAGTGTAACTGGAAAAGGACAACACACATGCACACACATGCGCGTACACACACACAAACGCGCACACGCACACACACACACACTATAAATAATAATACAATAATTTCTTATTCACAAGTTAACAGCAGATTGCACTTGAACACATTTAGTAAAAGTGGAAATGCCAAATAAAACTTCTGAACAAAGTGTGCCCTTATGTCTTGCGGTAATCAGATCTTTCTTACAGAATACATGCTGCCTGTCTCACCTCTCCCATTGGCTGCACACATTAGGGTCACCGGGATTCAAGGGCCATGTGAGGTCCAGCAAAGAGCCTAGAAACAGCAGGGTGGCGCATCCTTTTAAAGACCACTCCATCCTATGAGACAAAGGGCGGTAAACCTGACAAAACACACAAAAAATGGTGTGAGGTACTATTATCCTGTTCTTCTATTGGTTCAAGAGCTACTCTTTTATGATGCTGGTAGGATCTTTCAAGAGGAACCACATCTTATTGGAGTATTAAACTGTCACTAGGATACATTTAACCGAAACATTCCCAGTTAAGCTGTACGGAACTTTCCCCATGTGGAACTTCAAACAAAGGAATACGAGATGGAGAAAACAAGAGAGAGCTCTGGATGGGAGAGCAGAGGAACGTGGCTCCAGCTGATCTTGTCCCCTGCCTGGTTTGGCAGCAGCGCAGTCCCCATCCACACGCACGCTACGCGGCCATCTGGTCTCAATCAGCGAGGAGATCATTACGGGAGTGCACAGAGGGGGAGACTCCAGGGGCCCCCAACAAATGCTGTTCCAAGCCCAGCCCTGTTGACGAAGGTCTCCTTTAAACTCCCCCAGACCCTGCCACACAGCCCCACACAGGCCATGTGGCCAATGTGGGAAAACTGTTGCATTTTGCATATGCTATGCCAAGCTGAGGTGCTGGTCAACGCTATTACCTGTTTTAAGTACAGTTTCGGTACCAGTATACTTCATACTGCTAACAAAATCTCCCTTATATACCAAGTACCATCGATAGGAAATTTCTCAAATAACAAATACAAGAACAGCTTTGCAATAGCATTACACCGTATACTTTAAACAATGCATGTAAGCAATTTTTTTTAATGTGTGAGGGAAGTGAAGGAAGATTATGCCAAACAAGTTTGAAGAAAAAATACAATGAAAAAAACAATGACCTCTGTAATCAGCAATGTATACCAATGTAGCAATTCTGTACTTCACAGGCCTACTCTACAGTATATGCTGAGAACACTGACTGCCATCTATGCAGTAGTGCTAATTAAAACAATGACCTTAGTGTTCTGGGAATATCATTATACTTCAATACTCCCTTCTTTAATAAGGAACTAATTTAGAGCCTGGTCCAAGAGTCAGGACGTGAAGTAAAATAAAACAAACACACCTAAATATAATTATAAAGAACCAAGGGAATGTATGGCTTTCATTAAGAGGGGCAATTGACTTTACAAGTGGAGTCATTTGAGTGGAGTAGATATTTTTAATTACTCTTTTTCTCATTTAATTGTGCCTTATTTGAGGAAAAAAAGACTCTTAATGGCCGTAGGATTGGTATGTGATGAGAAACAGCATGTGTTTGAAATGACTGCACGGCCACAAAGAAAAGCCCCAAGGCTGGGAACTGTGCATAGAGTCCGATCTTTTTGTCTAACGTACAGTGGAGCGTGTGGATTTAATACCGCAGTTCTATCTACAGTATAAAGCATACCAGGTGAACAAAATGCACTTCCTATCCTTAATTCAACATATTCTATTTTAGTTTCACCACTGCTCTTTAAGGCTAATTTAATAGTCCTTTGCTGGATTCTGTGCTTCATCAGATTCATTTCTGAGAATATTCATATTTGAAACTTGTAGTGGAACAGACCAGCTGGCAATGTAGAGCATTCTCTTAGACTAATTTGCTTTGTCTTAAAGTAGTGAATTACAAGTAATATGGATTAAACAATGCACACAGAGGCATATTTTTTTAAGTGACTACACCTAACTCATTTACAGTTGTTGTTCTTGTGGTTAAATATCCTTAACCGAGAGGCACCTTTCACCAGCCTATCTGGGGCACTACGAAACTGCACTGCTATAAATAGTACTCACTCCTTATTGTGTTTACACTAACATTAAATCTAAGTACTCTGACCATCAAATTGCGAATGTCCCACTCAATGCATGCTGCATGCTGCCTGTGTCTGGAATTTGTAAGAGTCCAATTACCAGCCAGAGTCAGAGACACACTAATATGTGGTTATGGTACGGTTTCAACTAGCAAATAAGACGATCTCACTCGACCCGCCTTTGATGTGGAACAATTAAACAATGGAGGATTACACATTACAAGGCGCACGGAGACATGCCCAAGCTTTCATCAACGTAGCCTGCAAGTCTTTTCCCAGTCCTGGAACCTCATTTCGCGCACAGGTTTTTGAAGTGGATTAAAATCAGTACCATATGATGGAATGAGTGTGAATGATATTTTTAGCAAATGCAAATAATTAAGTACCGACTTTTTTGTGTCCTAGGATTGTGAATGTGAGCCACTCACGAACCAAATGAATAGCCTACGCACAAGAATATTCTAGTAAGCATGGCCAAGTTTCTAGACTGTATATAATTGTCTAACTAAGGCTCCAGTATCAGTGAAATCAAATGAACAGAAATTCACTTCTTTAGAGTCTGAAATTTAGACACTCAAGCAAATCAAACAAATGTACAGGTTTTGTCCAGAACACAGTTCAAGTGAGTATTTCAATATTACAGATACACTTCATATTTATGTAGGAATTTCATTTTAAACTTAGCTTTGCTATGGCATAATCTTGGAATGAAGTTCAAAAGGAAATTATTGCATGAATATAAAGTGTAACTATAATAAAGGACAATCTTAATTGTAACCAGGCTTTAGTAAGATTAATAATGTTCGCTGTGCCAGATTATCAAATACATGAATCTTTGAAAAATAAAAACAGATATATATTGCTCCAATCATGTTTTAGCAGCAAGAACATGAGAGCATCAGGAAGTGGTTCCCTTCTTTTAAACGTTGACAAATCCAGTACCCAAAGCACATGGCATTGATCATAACATCACTCCTCTTTTTTCTGTCTCTCTCTTTAAATGTTAATTGAGGTAGAAAATATTAGTCATGCTCTGGAAAAAGAGAGAATTTAGGAGAAGGAAAAATAAACGAGGTACCAAAATGGAGTTGAGGGAACAAGAGACCAAGGGACACAGGCTGTAGGGAGTGCAGCTAGAGTTAGGCCTACAGAGCACTGTCATAAAAGGACATAGCCTAACACCTGCCGAAACCCGCCATGACAGTCTGTTAAATTTATGTAAAAAAACGCCCATATTATAGGCAGAGGCCATTTTGAATCGATTACATTGAATCTGTTTTGGAAAAAAAAAAGTTTCAAGTACTATGAAAATGTTATAGCACTGCTCATAAGCCTTAATATCTCTTCTTGACTCACAACAGGAGTTGTCACACTTGTGGTGACATTGTAGGCATAGAGTTTAAGCAAAGTGTTACAGGTTAGTCTTGTGTGTTCATGCTCTAAAAGGATTTCATAAAGCCAGGTGAAAGAGGAAGAACGTGATTACATTATGACTGAAATGCTAAAACAAAAGCAAAACAGAGCTGCAGAAAACTCTGCTTAAACCTAACATGACACTGGATGACTGTTTTCCAATAAAATGCAACTAAGGTCTTTCCATCACAAACTATAAGTGCAGATAGAGGAACCTGTCTAAGCAGTGACCTGGGGAAGTTACTCAGTAGTATCCTTAACACATGTTTCTTATTAAACTTCCTTAATAAAAAAGATGGTGTTGAACAAGAGCCAAATAGTTTCCAAAATCACTGAACTACTGATCACATTTACAAAATAAACCCATAAACATGTCCACCTACAAAGAAAAAGGACAGAATACTTTGGCTTGAAAACTATTTGACTACGTCATGCACTATATAATGTAAAATAAACATCTTCAAAGTGTAGGAGTATCATATCAGATATAGAAAGCTCAGTAAACCCAGCTATAAATGCTTTGTCTTCTTCACACAGTCATGCAGTATGGATCCAGTTAATCCATTAAATAAGTGTCCAACTGACATACGCAGAGTAAAAGATGAAGTAAGAGATATCAGTAATGAGGTAATGGTGCATTTGGAAAAGTCTGGGTCCACCAGGCTCACACTACATAATATGGAAGTCAAAGTCTGGTTTCACAGTTTTGTACAGGATATGTGTTATTCAGCAGAATAAGGCCTCGCTAAAAGCAATAATTCTAGGCTTAGGCCATGGCAGTAATTCAGAATAAAATTAATGATCTTCCAGATGTCAAGAAAACACTTATTACTTTAGGCAACACTGCATTAAAAGACCCACAGACTTACCTTGTTCTGACAATTAGGGAATGTAGGTACAAATCCTCTGCTGAGTTGGAAGTCTACTTAGCATAACACCAAAATCAGATCATCTACCGATTCTCAACTATACATGCTCTACTTTGCAAATTAAATGTATATAAACAGTATGTTATGAATTTAAATAAGCAATGCATCCAAAGAATGTGGTCAGTTAATTTACATTCTGATTACTTCCAAAAGTCCCCTGCAATTAGACGCTCAGGGACATCAACCTGGCCGCTGAAAAGAGGCCAATTACAAATGGCTGGCATAGGAGAAAACACAATGAGTTAACTATGGGACAGACTGCGAGAAGCTGAGATTCACTTTCTGGGCCTGGATTGCAGACTCAAACAAAAAGAAACAAATGCACTTACACAGTAATCCAAAATTAAACAGCTAACATCAATATATGGTGCACAAACAATGTCAAACACATAACTGTGTCAAACAAATTAAATTCAATTAAATAAAAAAATTAAGTTAAGTGAATAAATGAACACCAATTCACACTTATCAATATAATTTCACGCAAGGCTCAATCTGCCAGTTAAATGAAATTTGACCGAGCCCTCCCTGACGCCCCAGCCATGGCCGCACCCCAGCAGAACTTCGGCGAGATTACGTTCCAGTCAACGAGAATGAAACCCAAGATCCCTTGCAGCTGGGAGCTTGTTATTGTTTCACTGGTGCGGGTACACAACCTCAGCTGCTGCAAGTCTGTCAGCTGTGTATAGTCACTAACGCTGTGGCAAAAAGAGACACGTGAGCTACACACTGCCATGTGTAGTTCACCAACCTGAAGACTTGGGCATCTGGGCCAGTTTTCGCAAATAAAACACTGCATGTGAAACCGGCATGATATTGTGCTTTCTGGAGACACAGCTCAGTTGGCTAGCATCACAGCTGGATAAGGACATATTAACAGTAAATATGAAAGTAATAATGATCTTATTGCTCACTGAATTGGTGTTTCCCATACAACGGATTTATTTGTACAGCCTGCCCAAATAGATTTCCCCCTGTCCAAAAATATTTTTTGGTATTTAGTTTATTATGTCTATTTCTACACAGTTGACCTCCACAAATAAAATTCTCAATCTGCAGGAAACACTATTTCATCCAAAGGTCAGAGTGGTATACTGTCTGAACAATGCTGACATATATTTTAAAAAATTTACTTTGTAGTAAATAACAAGTGATGCTATTTCATATCAGTTTTAATTTGCACAAAAAACTATTGAACATTACTCTTCTGACAACTATACCACACTATACATTAATAAATGTGTATTTTACACATTATAGAAGAAAACATTTCCATTAATTATCCAGAAGCAAAACATACATTTTGTTTTGTGTATGGTACTATTGTGTGTGGTATTTACTCACTAGTTTGGAATGGACATGAGACATCATTGTTATTGTTTTGCTTTTTCATCGTCTGTGTGACAGAGTTGTGCAATGGAAAGGAAATGAGTACATTAGCATGTCCTCTATGGAATTCTATGGCAGTCATAGGTCACACTGTTCTCTCCAGTACCAAGGTCATAAAACAGGCCTCTGTGCCACTGGGAGACTTTTTTTTGCCTGTTTTTGGAACAGTTGGGAAATTGCATTAGTCAAACAGGTTGAAGGAAGATGATAAAGAACTGATAGTGACTTCATACTGCTAACCTTGTCAAATTACTCACAGGAAACGTCATTTCCGCAAATCTTTTGCATTAGTCATAAATAGCCAAAACAATAGAATGCATAGTCATAAGTCCCTCAAACACATAATCCTACTGTACTATCACAATATCTCCACTGGCAGGTCTTTACACAAACGCACGCACGCAGAGACACAATTTTCTCTCTCTGATTGAAGGTTCACTGAACCTGAACAGTATAGAAAAGCTCTGAGACCTAAGACTGCAACATGCAGCCAATTTGTGGTAATAAAAGTGACAGAGCCAAATTCTCAGTTAATTCACTTGAGCTGTTGCGATGGACAAAGGTGCAGGACCAGCTCTGCGTCTCTGTATTGGCTGCTTGGCCTTTCAGCCCCGCCCCCCGCCCTGCCTAATAAAACCACAATAACAGGATGCACATCACGCCCGTCCCCCCTTCGCCGGCTGCTGATAGAGGCTCCCGCAGGAACAGAATACGCTCTCCCCGCTCGGCTGCAGCCCCAGTCACCTCCGTTACAGGATCAAACAGGTCCGAGATCCGAAATAAAAACATTGCTGGGCCCCGGGCCCCGGGCGCTAAGCTACACCACACCTTTCTCTGTCTTTTCCAGAAAGCTCTTTCTGTGATAAAACTTGGAGCGAGCTCTGATGTAGGGAAGGGTCTTGTAATGTTGATCATGAGTCTCTGGTGTAGTTAAGTCATACTTCTGGTACTGGAGATAAATTGACTACGGGGGTAGTGAGGCAACATACTCCCACACAATGTGGATGATGTGGATTCCACAGATATGTAGTTATAATCTGACTATTACAGACAGGATTCTGATGACTAAAGGAGGTCAACAATCTGGACCATGCAAGTGCTGACAGTGGCTGGCAGCTCCATAAGGCAGGCGGCATGTAATTGGCGTTTATGGAGCCCAGGGGACAGGAGGGTTCGGTCGGTTAGGGGTCCACATTTCATCACTCTGTAGCACTTCATGGCCACTGGACCGCATGCCAAAGCTGCACATGCTAGCTCTTCCTCTGACTCTGCTCTATGCAAGCTCAGCTGTGGTCAAGCGGTGTGAAAAGAAGCAGGCTGGTGACATCACGTTTTGAGGAGAACCGCAGATGTCTTCATTCTCCTGATTGGACAGTAGGAAGCACTGGACGTGGCTGTGGTACTGGACATTCCAAAAGAGGGTGGGAACTAGACACGTACAGCCTCACATTGGCGCTAATATTAGAAAAAGAGCGCAAAACGTTGACAGTGCGGCACAATTTTCATACATTAGGCCTATGATGTGGTTATGACTGAGGATATAAACAGGCGAGTGGTAGAAAATAAATAACAAACATTGAGTGAATAACAAGTAAATGATGTGGTGTCATTTTAATATATTTATTTGTTTGCATGATTTAATACAGCCATGAGCTTCAAAGGAAGGCCAATGCCCCAGCTATTGCTCAACAGTTTGTTTGAGGCTCTACAGTGTCAACCACTTCTACACTTCAGATCCAGACCACAGACTGAATGATTGTGGCTTCACTGGCCATGATGGCATAGGGTGACCACACACAATAATGCACCCGGGCATGTGGACCTGCACGCATGCACAGACCCGCACACGCATGCACACGTGCAAGCACATCTAAATTCATGCACATGCAAGCACATCTTCGCACATGTAAATTCACACACGTGCACGCATGCAAGCGCGCACTCACACGTGGGAAGTCACAAACACGCCTCGACTCGAACAACAGAGCACTCGACACCACGAGAAAAGCTATGAATCCAAACCAGATGTGCTTAATCGCTTCAGACAGCACAAAAGCACAACAGGCAAGGGCCCTGATTAAGGGTTCAGCGTTTCAAGAGGGCACAAGCAAACAGAGCGGTTATTCCGCTTACAATAAAGAGATGTGGAAAAATATGCCTCCACTCATTTTTGTCCCACACTTTACTTCTGTACTACATTGAGATGCATTTTGCACAACACCACGCTGAAAATGTACACAAAAGTAATGTAATTAAAGATGTGCAATTCCATAATTTGACTGCTTCTGTTTTGTGCTTTTAAGTTAATTTGCAGTTACCGGTAGAAAAATGATTACTGTGATTTAGGTTGCCTCTTCAAACTCAAATTTAGAACTTACATGAGGGTGAGCTTGAGTATTTCGTTTCTCTAATACAGTGTATATATTTTCTGTAAATGGTGAAGCACCCTAAGAAAACTTTCCTGTTACAAACAAAAATAGAGGCAACCTTTACTGTTATATTGCATGTTCCCATCAGTAACCTCACCTGTCATTCCGTGTGAAGCATGCTACATTTCAACACTGAAAATGATCATATTGGTGCTTGATTAAAATTATCTCAGTTCAGCGTTAATCTAGAAAAGCATGGTCCAAAGTGGTCTGGCAAAGCAATAAAAGTATAAGTGAAAATAGATATGAATGAGGTGTCAATTCAAGAGACACTTGGACAGGAATGCTCAGAAGACTACCAATCCAGTTAGGTGATTTCAACCTCCAGAACTACACAAAAACCTCTGAGTCCTATAATGGAAGAGCCAGGGGGTGCAGAATTAATGAAGGTTTACTGGTTTGCCATTGAGCGCATATGAGAACATTAGGGTGTAATAGTTCATAATAGCATTTATATGTATAGATAGTTATTTTGAAACAAATTTCAGTCCAATACTCTAACTCAGACATATAATAATGTACTACTTTTTTCTCCTCAGTTTGTTACAGGCAGTGGTGCATCTCCAGCCACCACTATGCCACCAACACCCATGAAATTAGTATTTCTGGTAAAACACACTCACTCGTGAGCCAGTGAGTTCTCCCCACAGTTTGGAAAACAGTCAGTGTCTCCAAAATTCACTTAAAGCAGCTATTATGCTGAGTCCTCAGGAACAGCTAACACAGTGGGAATCCAAGCCAAATTAAACCATCCTACCCAAGGCAGGATGAAGCCAACTGGGTCCTGTCGTAGCTGGCTCATAACACACCTCAGATTCAAATGTGTAATACTGCAAAAATAATGTCTCAAGGCAGGCTTGTTACTTTGGTAAATAATCTTACAAAATGTAAGTCTCTGGCACTTCTACATCAAAATGGATGAGAAAGAATGAATACTGATCCAAGTAGTCCATCATAATCACACAGCTGTTTATTAAATGAATCTCATATTTAGTTTCATTGTTATTGGTTAGCTGTCCAACTCCCAAATCTCTTCTACTCCATTCACAAACCTGTACATTCCCTGAGTGCTCTCCTCTCTTCATCTCCATCTGAGTCAATGTGTTCTTGACCTCTGCACTTCAGCATATCCTGTGAGAAACTACCCCTTTGACTGGAGAGAGAGAGACCCAGCAGACTCTCACGCTGAAGACCACACAGACACTTTCACACTACGGCTGCCACTCAGTGTGTTTATTCGTGTTCGTTTATTTTCGGTACTGATGCTCCAGTAGCTCGTGAACCATCGGCCCTTCCTTCCTTCCCCACACATACTGCAGCTGGGCTTCCCAGTCCTGGTCCTGGGAACCCATTGTGCATGCTGGTTTGCAATTTCAACTGACTCAAATAGATCTGATTAGGCTGTTCCATGGAATAGGTAGAAAAATTAGCCAAATCAAGATGCAGCAAAAAAAAGTACTTTCCAAAGCTTCTTTAATGAGAATTTAAAAAATGTAAAATTTATTTATTGATATATTAAAGGTATATATCAACATATAAGGTTGCAGGTTCGATTCCTGGGAAGGACACTGCCATTGTGCCCTTGAGCAAGGTGCTTCAGTATATATCTAGCTGTATAAATGGATACAATATAAATGTCATGTATAAAAGTGTAAGTCGTTCTGGATAAGAGTGTCTGCCAAATGCCAGCAATGTAATATATTAAAATGTTCAAAGAGCAAACAAAAATCCCCACATTTCAGAAAAAAGCTGCCTTCATCTTTTTGGAATATGACTGTAATTAAATGAGCTGCAGTAATGTAATAAAGCTGAAGTTGGGCTATTTTTATATTATTTTTGGAGTAATATAGAGTAAACATGCTGTGTTAAGTTTTCTAGCAAAGGGAAATAGATGAGCACAATGGGCCTAGAAAAAGGAAACGCTGAACTGGTGTTTGTGAAGGATAAAATGTCCCTGTCATCAAAAATTCTCCTGTCCCCACTTCCCCTTCACAAGCGTGCCGACAGAGCTGTGGCACACACACTCGCTGCACCTTGGCCCGAGCTCCTGGACACGACACAGAGCTTCAGTTACACTCCACAGGCTGAGCGCTGGGTCAGAGCACATCTGTAGTGACCCAGCACCATGGCCAGACCGTCCTGCACCTGTCACAGGTGCCCCTCTGCACTAAATCTGACACTCTCTGCAGCGCACAATTTACCAGCAGAGGTTCCAGGTTACACTGGCTGAAAGGCGATACGTTTAACATTTTGTTTCACAGACCTGAACTTTCTGATAAAACAATCTGCTGCCAGCAAACATCTGGTCTCAGTCAATAAATGATTTATGCATTTTGCCGGCAAGATTATTTGAAGTTACTGACAAAATGCCGGGACTTATTTAGCCAGGCTGTTATTACTAGAGAGTTCTTGGTGCACTATCCTATTTTAGTGTACCACCTGGGAACTTACCCCACAAGCCCTTGAGTTTAAGAGCAAAGAAATATAGAGGGCTTCATGCATCAACAAGGGTAAATGTACATAAGCACACGTGTTTGTACACTCTCTCACACACACACACACACACACACACAAAAACTGGCTGTTTGAGATATTCTAAAATCACACCCGAGACTGTGCACTTGCCACTTGCATAAAGTAAGCGTAGGTTGATTGGCTTTTCTGTGGTAGTGTGGTGTTGTAAGCGTCCTACAGAATTATATATGTTGGTAAACCCTACACCACAGGGTGTATATGCTGTACTGACCACATGTGGTGGCCATTCTGACCCAATACCCTAAAGTCTCCTTACTCTGGGTTTCCTTTTTTCTTCACTACCTTTATATTTAATTTTGTGAATTATACCGTATATCATTCTGTGGAATACATTGATATAATGGCTTCACCAAAACTCTCCTGGTCAAATAGGGGTGCAGTGCATACTGTACGAGGTTGTATGTGTACATGTGGAATCAGTCTGACTGTCCGGGACAACCAAATCATAGACCGGCCTTTGCCAGTAAATTTCCCCAGTTAAACTTCATGGATTTACTGGCCTCACTTCCCAGTAAACTTGCTTTTCTGGAGGGCGAGGAGGAAATCTGCTCTACATTAGAGAGACCTGTTTATCGTGGTCTGTTAAAGACATAATCTCACCAGATGTGACTTAATCTCGGCATCTGAATGCAATAAAATTGTGGAACGTTTAAAATTGCGTTGTCCACTGCACACAGGAGAGCAAACCCTCAGAACGATGACCGTCACCACATATCAATGTGCCACAGCTGTGCAATTTAGGGATGGGCTGTTTAAAAATCATTAATTGGGTAAACACACAAATCAGCTTCATGCTTGTAATGATAAGTTTCCCTAATAAGGAGATAATGAACACAGGATGTATAACCATTATACTAGTGTTTTGTAGTGTAGGTTGTTGATTCATCCATTAGCCTATATCTAACCTGATTGTTTATGGTCAGGGTCACGGGGGCTGGATCTTAACCCAGCATGCATTGGCTGAGAGGCGGGAATACAGCCTGGACAGGTCGCCAATCCATGGCAGGGCACACACATCATTCTCTCACACATTCATACCACACTGTAGGTCAAGCTTTTTAAACGGTTTACAATGATGTTCAATGGGAATGTGCAAGCAGCACTATGTTTAGGACAAATGTTTTTACATCACAATTACCTGGAAGGAAGAAGAAAGGGGCAACGGTAAAAAGGCTGGATGCTCACAGCCAGGGGCATCCTGGTCTAAACAGGAAAAAGGGCAGCTGGGGTGGGAATGGAGGGGAGCACAGCACTCCATTTGGGAATAGTTTTCCTGCCGCAAGAGTGGGGAGGCCAATCAGAAAAAAGGAAGGAAAAACTTGAAAATTAACTTGAAATTATATTAAATACACTGCATTTACAATATAAAAGCAATATTATTATTATTATTATCATTATTATTATTATTAAGACACCCTGAATGATACTCAAAGTCTCATTAGACTACATATACTAGCCTATATCAAGTCAACACAATTAAGTCTGTTACTGTTGGAAGGCATATTTGCATTTGATACCATATTCCTTCAATTAAACAGACTGACTCTATGGCAATGCAATGTTTTACTAATGAACTTTCACAGCTGTCTGCATGACTTAGCTTGGTATCCTCTATTAACATCACAGAAAGGAATGTGGGAATTATATTTAAACCATTCCTTTTCTGCTAGAAAATTAATTTAGTCTAGAGAATTAATTTTGACCTTAGCTGATTCCAAGCGGAATATTGGGTTTTGCCACAAACAAACCATTTCAGCCTCCCCGTCCCGAATCTCACACTCTCCTTTCCCTCTCAGCTTCCACTCTGCAGTCAGGGGTAATCGACGAGGACAAACAGTAGGAAGCAGGTAGGAAACATCTTGCGTGTAAACCCACCACCACATTCTAACATCCTTTTCCTCTGGGCAGTAAACACTATCATAGGGGAAATGGGCAAAGAGAGAGAGAAAGAGAAACAGCATTTGCCAGAACCTTTCGCCCCGCACTGGTGTTCTGTCCTGCTTTTCCAAAAGGCAGCTCTACAGGGATCCTCTCTGCAGCCTGCGTTTATGTTTTTCCAAGAGCAAAGTTAATGTTCTGGAAAACAGAAACTATGACTTCAGTAACTGTATGGTACAGCGACTGAGCTCCAGTGAGTAATTTCCACTAAGATGTAGGCTAAAGCCTGTAGAATGGATCATGGCTTTTGCACAGACAGTGGATCTTCACCAGTGAGACAGGGAAACAAATCATTCAGTTTTGAAGCTACAGAGCACGAGACTGACTTTTTTCAATATGACGGGAAAAAATTATATATATAACCATCCCAAGACCCATCTCCTCAAGTTTGGTGACAGAGGTTTCTCTGTGGCTGTTCCCTGCCTGTGGTGCCCTCTTCCAGTTAACATCAGGGAAGCAGAGAGTGTAGAGAGCAGTCTCTAATCAAGGCCCACCTCTTATGTGACCTAGCCAATAGCTCCACTATTGTCTTCATCCATATGTTTTTTTGTTTGTGTTTATACTTTATTCTGTATTAGTGTCCTATGTATTGGTTTTGCCTTCTGTACTTAAATGTTTTTTACCCGTTTAACTTTACCAAGAGACTTTGGGCTCTGTAAAGGTGCTATTTAAATAAAATGTATTATTATTATTATTATTATTATTATTCTCCTTATTATTATTATTAGAAAGCAGCATTATACAATCACTCATCCAGTAGTAACCCTAGCAGACTCAGGAATGTAAATGGAACAGCTGGGGTAGAATAGGAATATGTGGTGGCTTTCCAGGGGTCTCTGACAGCAGTGCTATTTGAGTGCTGCAGGAATCCTACCTGTAAGTCACAGACATAGGCCTGGAATGGTGGCTGAAGCCTAGGTTCTACCATAATAACATGATCTTTCTGTTCAATACAAAGTAGAGAATAATAATATTTACTAAGAATAATTCTTCACATTTAATAAAAAAGCGACGTATTCGCAAATTATCAGAGACTATGTCTGTCTTCAGTTTGGTCCCTGGTGGTGTTTTACTAATATGCATTGGCTGGGTTTGTTCTGATACTCTTTGTTTGTGACAGCGTTCCACATAGACCGTACAGAATTGGGGCCTCTAGTCATCAGGCCTTAATTCTGTGTGTCTCCTTTCCCCCCACTCTCACAGACTGACAGTCACTATGGGAGTGGCTACAGCAAAGACCATCACCACAACGCATTATGTGGTCGCTCCCCACCCCCTTATTTACGCGTCTTTGAGCACGCTCACTCCTGCCAGCGCTGACTGCCCATGTTCCATTATGAGAGCCCACCCCCTCACCCTCCCTCCACTAACCGCTGCCTGACTGCAATCGTATCGGGTCCAGTTTTTCTGCCTGCATGGCAGTGTATCTGTTTTTTATTGGCTTATATAAGCCTGTGGTGTACTTAATAAACATCGCTACTTTCCATTAAAGGTGCCTGTCCCAATTTTCTAATGAAACAGCTTACAGGAGTTTCTTATTGTGCATAACAAATCACATCTTACAATTCTAAGATGTTTTCCAACAAATAAGGCAGGACCAACAGAAAATTATATCCCTGGATAGATAGAGTAGATATCAACAGACTCATTCTCAGAACAATGACACCGTGAAGTCAGGACTCTTGACCATGCCTGACTTGACTGTGGCTGACAGTTTTGGCTATAGCATCGCTCCAAACTGCAGTGTTTCAGTTGGCAGGGAATGCTGCACTGTGTCAAACTAAGCCACTGTTTGGCCAGGTCCCTGTAGTCCTAAGTAGTGTCGTCCACCAGTGCAGCGGCTGTGTTTCAGTGGTTGGTGGACTAAAAAATGGCTGCAGGCTATAAGTGTGCCAGTCTGCCAATCTGCAGCCTGCCAATGGGCACAGAAATATGATTAGGCATCCCAAATTTGGATAAATATGAAATAATCAACTGTTCCATAATGTAATATGTTTATGAACTGTGCAATGGGGAATTACCACTCAGGACACTGAATTATGACCAGAACATAACCAGCTTTAATGAAATTATATCTGGAACAATGACGAAGACCACACCTCAAAATCACACACAGAAGGTTTTAAAGTCATGATCAGGACAAACCCAGCCTTGGAGTACAATTACAGCCCACCATTACAAGGATCATATCACAGAGCACTTAGTAAACGTCCCAGGTTTTAGTTATGTAGAATTTATGTTTGTATATTGAGAACACAGGGCCAAAATTCTGTGAATTTTCTGAACTTTTCAGTCATCAACCACAGAACACCTTTGCACACCTGGCCCAGGAAATTCCAGATTTGACTGAAATATTGAAAATCATCCAAATAAGTACAGGCTCATCTTAAACCCACAACTGCAATATACTCTCCTGGTTACATTCACAAAAACAGACCTCAAGTTTGCGAAATACAGTACATTCCATCAAAAGCAAATGGTGTGCCTTGAAACCCTGGAAGACAATCCATCGCAAATTCCTTGATACTCTGGGAATAAGAACAAAAATGCTGCCACGTGGCAGTGAGAAGGACACTGTGTCCCGAGGCCTGGATAAGAACACACCAAATGTGGCAGATCCATAGAGATACTCCAGGGGCACACCCAATATTTACAGTATGAACTAGAGAAGGAAAATGGGTGACAACACAGTCCATCAGTTTGAACGTATCATTGCTCATACTGACGCTGCCTTCACCTGTCGAGAACATAGCCATTAGTCACAAGCCAGGGTAATTCACTCAAGGAAGCGCAAGCTTGATTTTGATCTCGGCATACCCAAATTCCACCTTTCAGTGTGGAGCGACTGCAGCTCCACAACAGAAATGGGGGAAAAACAATATTGCAAGATCCTATCACAGCAGGAAACAGCAGCTGGTACATTGCCATAGGCTTTTTCTGTGGCATGCACCAGGAGGTGATTTGGACATTACAGATCATTGCTAGAGAAACCATTCTATTCCAGATGGCTTCGGTAGAATTGTCATTTCAGAATGGTGAATGCACAGATTTAACTAAGCTTAACCTTAACTAAACTAACACATTTTTTAATAAAATGAATGGCTTCTTTTAAGCAGTACCAGACTGCTCACAATTTTTCATCCAAAGTCAAATAATCGGCTTCCAGGTTCATTTTCTTTCTGCATTCCTCATCGAGCCACAGTGGAAGGTCAGAGCAGCTAAATGAGGTCCAAAGGCTGCACATCAGCTATCCCTGCACTACAGGATCACAGCAGGGTCACATTATCAATATGAAACAGACCAGTTATACATCAGTAGCCTGACTTCTTGCAAACAATGTAAAACATAAGCCTCACATTTCTCTATATACTCAAATAGGTAATTGACTGGCAATGAGCTGACTGGAGTTCAAACCAATGCTGCTTAAAACAGAATTGGATTTTTTAAATCTGACTTAATTGAGCTGGTACTCACACATCGGTTCAGTTCATGTGAACACAGGTTGTTTCATTCATTCTTACTTAAATACAAACCCCTTTCAGCATCATACAAACTTTTCAAAGACATGGGTGAAGAAGGATTTCACATTTCAAAAGTAATAAAGGACCCTGCCTAAGCACTTAAACATAGCCTACTATGGACTACTGCATCTAGCATAGTATATAAACCTTATCTGTTCCTTAACCATTCATTATTATCAGCACTAATGTACATTTCAACTGAACGAGCTAGTAAAGCAGGAGGTGCATGTAATTCAATAATGCATTTTATTTACTGTAAAATTCCAGAAATTATGAAACATTCACTTGATAAATATTTAATTTCAAACAGCCGGAGTAAACGATACATAGTAGTTGGCGTATGTGCAACAAAATAATTCCTGTAAACTTTTCACACAACATAGTTCAGCTGCGAGGTAATCAATACAAAGAAAGTGGGACAGAAAACATTCTTATTCGCTTCCTTAAAACGAACAAAAGGATGGAATTATTTATGTGGTGAATCCTTTTGGAATTTAAAACCTAAAACAAAGCCATATGCGAAACAAAAACGCCCGACACATTAACCCAACATGACTTTTGAATAGGAGTTTTATTTCGTAAAATAATATCTAAAAGTATTGCCTTACCTTGAATCATCAGGTCATTTGCCGACTTTTCGCGAAGATTTGCAAACTATTGTAACACTTTTTAGGAAGCTCACGTCCGTCTTAAAATGTTTTATTTGCAATAAACTAATTGAGACGTACAAATAACGGTATTGCCAGTTTAGTTCCTTCCATCGACGATGCCAACAAAGAAAGACTTATCGAACTAAATTAAAATACATCTGTTCTATGTGACCAAAACCATATATATAAAAAAAAGATTCCAGACGTGGTCCATAAATCGGTGCGCTTTCGCAGCCACTGTGTCGCATCTACCTAGAATTTACTGCATTTCTAGAGCTAGTCTTAGCTCAGTTTAAAACAAACAGTGCGGCTTCTCTCAGTGACAGGAGAATACTTCAGCCCGAGAACGCTCGCCCTCCCTACGTTTCCTATGGCTCAGCTTGCCTAGCATCTCAAGTAAGGGGGGCGTAGGATCTGGCGCGACGCCAAGGAAGATTTGAGAGGAAAACAGGGGGTGATGTATTAGCCTACGAGGGATTAAACTTGTTAAATGAATTTGCGCCCGACCCCAAAAGTTAACCGTGCATTAATACACGCTAATAAAACGTTGTTGATAAAATAAAATTCAGCGACGTGGCCCACACACCATGTAGCCCAATGCAAATCTTTATTTTAGATGTTGATGAAAGTTCTAAAATTTTGTCAAATTGCTTCATGGGCTTAAATATTGATCGTAGGTAGGCTACATGACAGAACAGCATTATTTTCCCATGAAAACAAAAGCATTGCACCTCATGCTGACCTAGGCTACTTCATGTAGGCTACCATCGCATGTAACACTGTATTACTTATAGGCCTATTCAAACGAAATGTTGTCTATGTAGCCACATGCCTACGAAATAGGCTATAGCCTAACTTAGTTCGACGCAAGTTGCAAATGAGTAGTTACCTTTGCTGTGTGCTAGAAACCTTTTGTCCTAGCCTAATATTTGTTTCGCAGCCTCTCCTGAAAATATAACTGTCTCAAGAAAGGATGTTCAGCATGTCTTGCAGAAATATCAGCGTGATTGACGATGGGTATTTTAGGCTCACAATTGTATCTCAGGCCCAAGTAAGTCTTTTTTTTTTTTTTTTTTTTTTTTTTTAAGAATCTAGGGAATGGTTTCCTTAAAAACACTGAGCTGGTAGCGATAAGCGGAATGTCAAGACATCTGTTTTTCCTGTCTGGACATACAATGCTGCCAGGACAGATAAATGAGTTGTCACTACTGCGCATCATGATCTCAGTCGCCCGGTCGTTGCGGCCTATACAGGTTATAGTGCGGAGGCGTTAAAATGTTAAATGCGTTAAAATGTAGCTTGGAGTAGCATCAACACAGTATCAGTATCAGACATAGTCGAATCAAGTTCATATAGAGGAATAAAACGAGTAATTTTTCTCCCTTCAACTCCTTCAGAAACAATGGTCGGACGGCAATTGTGGCTGCCAGTCCAAGTGTTGAGTATTGAGGACCTCTTGTGGTTGAAGATAGCATTTTTTTACGTTAAAAATGTCACTGTTCTTTTACTCGCCGTCTGTCGATCTGTCGATTCAAATGTGTCTGTCATGGTGATTATTGGGTATGTTAATTTGCTTAGTTTATACAGACAAATATACACAAGATAAAAATGGCTACAAACCTGCAAAATAATCGTAGAGTTATACGAGATTACATTGTCAGCATTCTATGGTCTCAAAACCTAACGTGATTGGATACAGATGATGCAAGGGCAAAGTTTGTACTTCTGGTGTCATGTCAGCTTGCATTACCGGCAGCGTGGTCTAGTGCTGCTTTATTACCTGCTCGCATTGCAGTATCTGAATAAAAATATGATCAATAAGATCTTATCAGTTGATTGAAGAGCTGTTCGTAATATCTGAAGGTAAAGTTAATAGAAACCAGTTATAAATCGATGTAAATATGCGAAAAGATAAGTTACCTGGCCACTTTAAACAGGGGTATCCGGCGAAGTGGCGGCTAGCTAATGAAATTGAAATGTATAGTCTTCACACTGTAATACAGCGCATTTGTTATATGTAAACTGATATGTAGCGATTATGTTATATTGTTGGAGTGTCTAGTTAGCTAGCAATTTAAGTGTTAAGATTAGTAACTTGGTGGTTGCAAAAATGAATTTCTCTCACTTCGATTTAGAAATGGCAGGTGCAGTAGAAGAAAAAAGTCGAGGGTTGAAGTTCGCCGAACAACAACTCATTCGACACGGTTGGGAACAAGGTGACATTTATATTAGATTAATCTAAATATTTTGTTAGCCAAGCTTGTCGACTGTCATATTAGCCTAATCGACGTTTGTGAGTAAAATGACGTTCACGCGTTTGCTGCAAAATAACAATGCTTCACTGTAAAATTATTATAACTTTGGATTGGCTCACTGTGACATACTTAGTAAATTATCCAAGTTGTCTAAATACTGGTGCATGTGCACTATATCAGACGAAGTACTCGCCAACACATTTGTGACAAACCTTACTTATAATAAGTAATGCAGTTTTATTTAAGAGTTGTCCATGGAATGTATTGTAACTACAGAACCACACCACTGATCACTTTCAGGAAAAGGTCTTGGCAGGGATGGGAGTGGAATTTCAGAGGCCATCAAAGTCAAAGTAAAATGTGACAAGGGAGGGGTGAGTCTTTTTTTTTTGCTTACATTTTACTCTGAATCAAACCACTGGGTTTGAAGATGGTAAATGTTTTTAAAATACGGGGATATTAAGGACCAAGTGATCTAAATGCTTTTGACCAGTTACCTTAAGCTTTCTCTTTAGTATGTGAAACACATGTTCAGTTGGATTCAGATCAGGTGACTGACTTGGCCAGGCAAGAATTTTCCAGTTTTTAGCTTTGAAAAACTCCTTTGTTGCTTTAGCCATATATATATAATTCTCTTGCTTTTGTATGAAGCACCGTCCAATGAGTTTGGAGGAATTTGCATGAAATTGAGGAAATAGGATGTGTCTGTACACTTCAGAATTCATTCTGCAGCTGCTATCACTGAAGACCATGGCATGAATTTCATAATTCAGCATATTGTTGCTTCTTACATGTAGCCATTCTGGGATTATTGATGTATTTCCTCTACAGGTTGGTCACAGTCAGGGGGAGCAGTTCACCTTCCACTGGTGGGACCACATCTTCAACAAGGCCTCCTCCAACCTGGTCGTGGAGTCCGGCCAGGTCAGTATCATCAAGCAAACTAGTGCAGCTTTGCAGTCTCAGACTTCACAACACAGATCCATGTGGATGTTGCTGCACAGGAAGAGCAGCAGTGCAGACAGGGGGATTTGTGATGGATCTCTTGGGATCAGTGCTTACTGTGGTGCAGTGTTCTCATCATGTTCCCCAACCTCTGGGCCGCATGTGACACGGCCTCTCTTGTGACGTGTGACAGGAGGGCATTAAGGTGAAGAAGGTCACAGGAGAGGAAGAGGAGGGTGTGATATCCAACAAGAAGCCCCGTAAGGCGGAGCTAGCCAAGGCCAAGCTGTACGGACGCTTCGTCAAGGTACTCAACCCATGTTGTAAAGGCTGAAGGCTGGGGATTTGGATGGGTGGCGGTTGTCAAATAACCTGGTCATAGGGTTGTGTATCTAGAGCTGGTTCCGAATGGGAACCGGTTCCAGATTTCCAAGAACTGGGAATCCGTCAAGAAATGTGCGTTTCAAATCTGCTTATAGAGTGCAACAGATTGTTTCCCCCCATTGTGAGAGTGGCCTTCATTGTGTGACAACCCTGTGTCAGTTTTACAATTTTTGATGAGAAAGTAAGGGAGGATATTAATTGAATCACATTACCTGATTAATCATCCAGAAAACAACAGTTTTCCATCCTCTCTTATTTCGTTAAGTTTTATTTGACTCTGTCTAATGCAAATATTAGTAGAACGCAAATGCTCATATTTCAGTGTAGAGAGAGACTGTTATTCAGGTCAAGGAAGGAGCTCATGTTATACTGGGCGACCACTACTTGCATGTTTCTGAAGTTGATCATTCACTCTTTTCCCACCAGTCAGGAACCCTTTGGTCTGGAGAAGAACAAACAGAAAAACAGTCTTCCAGTTCAGAGGACAGCAGCGAATCAGAGGATGAGGACCAAAGACTAGACCTGTCTTCCACCACCAAGTATGAAGAGCTGCTGATTTTGCTGTGTTGATGTTCCTCTGGGTGTGGCAAATGTTTACTGATTCTACCCAGATCAGATCTGTCTGATTTGCGCCATGCTTTCTCTTTGTGAATAGGCTGTCAGACGCAGATCTTGTGAAAGCTTGCGGAGGACGGACTGCACACAAGTAGGATGGCAGCCCGGAATGTTTGAATGATGGGTCATGTGAACACTTGAGCTCTATTTAGTTTACAGTCCTTTATAAAGTATGCAGGGGGGCATACTCTACTAAACCAATGAAGGTAGAAACAAAATGTCTATGAATGGCTGCAGATGGATGCAGTGTTAGCTTTGCTAATTAGTGGTAGACACACACCTTCCAGCATCTCCAAAAGCAGTTATTTACACTTTTATCTTGCTTTTGTACTGGATACACAGGGATGAAATTGATATCAATCTTATCGTCTAACTATGGCTAAGATAGCCAAAAAGAGATTTACCAAAAAAGTTGGACTATCCGTTTAACTACTATTGTAGATCGGAGTACACTTGTGTAGTTTTTTGCATTGTAGACTCACAGTGCACTTAAATATGAGAGCTCATTGTTAATTTTGTTTCTACATTCTCTTTTCAACCAGAGGAGCCAGGCATGGCCTGACCATGTGTGCCAAGCTAGCCAGGCTGGAGCAACAGGAGCTGGAGTTTATGGAGAAGTATGGCAAGAAGAGCCAAACCGCAAAGACCATCAGCACAGAGACGGCCTCCAACTCTGCTGCCCATAGTCCCACGGGAGGAGAGCCTGAGGGGGACGAGGGCAAGGGCAAGAAAACAAAAAAGAAAAAGAAAAAATCGTCTGAGGACAAAGCGGAGAGGATGCTCAAAGAGGACAGGCAAACAGCCCCACTTCCTGAAACGGACGGGCCGCCCATCGTTGCACAAAAGAGGAAGAAACGGTCTAAGGAGACACGCGAGACTGTGGGTGAAGGACCATCGAGCATTCCGAGTTCCCCCCGGAAAAGCTGCAAAAAGAAAAGACGTTCTTTTGAGGAGAAGACGTCAATAGAGGTGAGGGAAAACTGTGGTTCCGAGTACGAGGTAAAAGAGGACTATGTTAAAGAAGGTAGTAAAGGTGGAGAAAAAGCCTTTACAGAGCAGAGAGGGGAACATGCTTTCATTCCAGAGGTAAACCACGACAAAAATGTTCCCAAAAAGAAGAAACGCAGTAAGAACAAAGTCGTGGCATCTGTAGCAACAGAAGGGGACTGCAGCAATGATGCAGAATCGAATATGACTGAGACAGTTCGCAAAAAGAAGAGGAAAGTGAGCAGCGATGCTAGCATCCTACAGCTTGAGCAAGAGGAAGAGCAGAATACACAACAAGCGCAGAAGAAGAAGAAAAAAACACGTAAAGGGCAGGAGAAGGTGGAAGATGAAGGAAGGGATGAAACCAGGGCAGTGAAAAAGAAAAAGAAGAAAAGATCTTGTGAACCTGAACATGATTGACTGAAAAGGAGCCCGGAAATGGGAAGGGAAAAGTGTTTAAAGAATTTTTCGCTCAATTGTAGGAGCATTTAGCTATAAGACAGGCTGTATTACACTGCTATAAGACAGGCTGCCCTAGACTACAGACAGAGCAAAGGCAGTCTTATCAAATGGGTGTTACAGTAACCCCTTACATATCTGAAACACCCAGTCTATCACTTTTGGTTGATTGGAATGCTGTTAAAATGCATCATTAACCCAAGACTAAAGTGAAATGTTTTATGGTCAGTGATTTGCCGACTGAACTGCGTGTTGGTTTCCCCAAGCACAGGGTCAGAGTATAGCAATTTATGCATCACTTTTGTGCCAAAACAGAAGACCAAGTAATTCAAGCAGTCTCTTTATTGCATCATTTAAACTACTCAGAAAATTTTCCAATGCTGTGCAGCACTATGAATTTAGAGTTTTTAAAATTACAGTATTTAATATGACTTCCAGTGAATACAGGTAAGGGCACGCTCATTTGAGTGTCTTGCATATTTTCTGAATCATATTGAAGGATTGTATCTTTCTTTATTCAGACGTTTCATTTTAAATTCTGCCCTATCTTTGCTCCTAACAGTATTGGGCATATTTCAAGTCTGATTACTGTAACAGTTGTGAGTATGTCTAGTAGGATCTTTGCACCATTGACTGCTGTAAAGTAGTGTTTCTGTTCTGTTCACTTATTTCCTCACTGAATACGATTCAGGTTGAGATTAGTCATGGTAATGCTGTATTTATGTATCCCATCTATGAAATAAGACAAGGCCTTCATTAGGCTCTAATGAACTCTGCCTTGACAGCATGGCCTTTGGTAAAAACAATAAAGTGGATTTTTATTAGATGCTTTGTCTTTTTTTTTTTTTTTTTTTGGAGCGACTCGTCTGACATTTTAACGAGGAATCATTTAAATTTTTGTTGTTCTTTAAACATGCACACACACACACACACGCACACACATGCTCACGCACACGCGGGACTGCAGATAAGGGGGGACAACTGGTACACTTTGTCCCGGGTCACAGCTCTGTGTGGCTGTAAAGCTGCCGTCCCCGTCGCACGCAACGAGAGAGCTCACTGTCAGCGCCACTCCGGAAGTATGCACACGCACGGACGCACGCACACATGCACACATGCACACACGCCTGTATTGTTTAAGGAAAATGAGTCCAAGCAGCACTCCTACGATTGTGACGATTTTGCGAGTTTACTTTATTGGACAAGATTATATTTGCATTAATTAATTACTAGATTAATTATATATGTTACCATGCTTTGTGCACTACAGTGCCATCTGCTGGTGGGGCCTGACCCCACAGGTGCCTAATTTTTCTCCTTGTCTAACGGCCAGTTCAAAGGGTTTGGGTGAGTGATTGAGACCAAAAATAAGAGTGTAGTCAGGGACCCTCCCACCTTCCCATCTTCAGGCCAGAAACTTGAACCAGTGTAACAGCGTCGCAAGAATCAGGAAGAGCTCCTTGCATGCAAGACTCTCTGCTAGACACACCCAAGCACTGCAACACACACCCACACTGTCATGTCAAACTGCCAAAACCAAAATTTGTGTAATATTTAAACATTTGAATGTCCAAAGGCAATTCCTTCACTGTTCAGGAGGACACACTTTTCAGTTCATCATAAATAGTAAAATTCTGTAAACAATTGTTTAACCATATTATTGATCCAATTGTTGAATTACAGGCTTGGATGGAAACGACATGAAAAAAAAATGAATAAGCAACTAAAGGATGAAAGTTGCCTGTTCCTGATCCAGAATATCCTCATGCAGATTGAGCTCAAAGCACCTCCCAAAATCAGGCACTAGAGGGAGCAGCAGTGACGAGGGCCTCTGAAGTGTCTGCGTTTATATTCATCCTTCAGTTTTTGCACTACGCCCTGTCTGAAAATGCCATAAAATAATGTTTCATTGTAAAAACATTAAGTGTTGTCACATGAATGTTTAAATAGAAGGCACAACCATATGTGATGCAGAAATATATGTTATGTATTGATATGCATTGATGTGTGCAAAGTACTCATAAGCTTACTAGTGCACTTTTATATTACTTTGAGATGATCAAGTTAAGCTCTTTAAATACACAACCTTCTATAGAATGTCCCTCTCGCTAAGCTGTTTGAGAAAGCTTGAATAATACAAAAAAATATTGGCATATATCTAATGTTCTAAAATAATTTTATTTTATAATATTAGACAGAAAAAAAGAATGGTTTTATTCTTTACATTGTATATCATTATTACAGCATGATTACTTGTCACATATGAAGAAAATTCTGGAATGATGAAAGCCACATTTCAGATGTATATTTTTAGATGATTCTTTTTTAAAATCAGTGCAAAAAAGAAAGAGTGATCACAGCATTCTGCTTACATCCCAGGGCTTGTAGAGTTAACACCAAATGCACATTGCTGGTCACTCCTCCCTATGCCCCTCCACTCCCGCCCCTCTTTTCCTTAACCCTCCCCCTTTTCTGAATCTCAGTATGAAAGGGGTGTTTCTCATAAGCATCTGCACTCCAAGGGGCACTGAGCCGTAGACCACCAGCCCTGCTGACACCCCACACGCCAGTGAGAGAAAGAGAGAGTGGATAGAGACAAACAGAAAGAGAGAGACATTCCTGTAACATGGCGGTCCCAGTGACTCGACAGTTCCGTGGCCACCTCGGGTCAGAGAAGCACCAGATGCTGGATCTCAACAAACGGCTGGAGACGTACCTGAGCCGGGTGAAGCTCCTGGAGGAGGAAAACGAGCTTCTCAAGGAGGAGATCCAGGCACTGAAGGGGAGCAGGAACACCCAGGCTTGGAAGGGAGAGCTGGAGGGCCAACTGAGGAAAGCCAGGGGGGAGGTGGAGGCAGCGTGGATGGAGAGGGACAGGGTGGAGCTGGAGGTGGGGAACCTGAGTGAGGATCTGCAGGCTCTACAGTTCCAGAGGCAGAAGGAGGCCGCCACCCAGGCGGAGGCCAGGAAGAGGATGGTGGAGAGCAAGAAGGAGCTGGAGGAGGAGAGGAGGGCCCAGATCTGGCTGCGGGAGAAGGTGGCCCAGCTGGAGAAGGAGCTGCAGCTCCAGCTGGACATCCACCAGGAGGAGGTGTCCCATCTGCAAGCCAGGCTGAGCCACGCCCGGCCTGTCTTCATGGCCCCTCCGCAGACACAGGTCCTCGACCTTCAGGATCTGGGCCACCAGTATTCACAGAGGGCGACCCGGGCGTGGCAGGAGGCGGCAGCTACATACCAGGACCAAGTGAAGCGACTGGAGGACTCACTATCCCAGGCCAGGGATCATACGGCCCAAGTGACCCAGGAAAAAAGGGAGAGCAGTTTGATGGTGCAGCACCTGGCCAAGGAGCTGGATGGGGCCCAGAACAAGAAGAAGTTGCTGGAGGAGAAAGTTTCACAACAAAGGAACAGAGACCTGAAGGAGCTTGAGCTACTCCAGGTGAGAAGTGGTGTAAAGGTGCTGTCCTTGTTATGGGGAAATTATACACTGATAATCTTGTTTTATAATTGTACTATAATCTACATTTCAGTAACATTTTATTGCAAAAAGATGTCAATTTTGAAGTCCAACAAAATTATTTGAACCACATATAGGCTGTTCCATGAGCTACTGTAAACACTGGTGTTACTCCAGAAGCAGGATTAACTGGGGGAAAAGATGAATATGCAACCTTTTTTTACCTTATATGACCATAATATGCTCTAAACATTCTAGCCTAATCCTGGAATAGCCTTATACATCTTCATATGACAGGAAGTATGATACGACAGGACGTTCTGTGACAATATTCTATGAAATGAACAGGAAGGAGTGATGAGTTTTCAAACCTGAAGTAAGTCAAGCAGCATATGTTCGGTCGTCAGCAATGCTGGATGATGCTTCTTTATAAAGTCGTGCAGTAGGTCTTCTGCCAGGCACAATGACAGTATTGCAGTGGAAAACATATTACCACCTGCCGTACTCAACGCGTGTAAATCCTTTGTATTTGTTTAGAATAAAAATGGCTCCTATGTAGAGGTGAGGTACGTTTGAATGAATTGATCTCAGTTCTTCTGGTTAGATTCCATTAATAAACTACTGATGAGATTGGGTAATCCCAATATATTTGACTGTGGATCTCATCTGTTCTCTGACCAATTTCAGGTAAAGGAACACACAGGTAATGCATACAGCAAGAGAAAACAGAGAAGAGAAAGTAAACATGTCAACTGAAAATTCAGACATTGAAATTCTTCCATTAAACATTTTTAGGTTTTATGTGATTTATTTATATAAGCTAATTTAAAAACTTAAAGTTTATTGGAATGATAAATTAAGTTTGTGTTCTTTTGATCCATTTCAACTTGAGCCAGCTGCAGCAGTTGGAAAAGGCTGATCCCTTCTGAGTTTATCACAATGCAGCCTTAGTTTCTCTGTCTCCCTATTTTGTCTCGGACAGGCCAGTGCATTGTGTACCTTCTCAATGTCCGGCCAACGGTTGGAAAGCATTGTGCAACGCTGCGTTGTCTCTTTAGCTCAAGCCTGTGGACTGCGAGGAAGAAAACTCATTTTAAATGCAAATGATCCCCTTCTTTTTAAAATTCTGGGATACAAGAGTGAGCTGGGTGGGCAGGGTTGGGGAGATATTTGATTATGTGTTGGCAGACAGCAGCCAGGAATTGCTTCCAGGTCACTGAAGTATTAAATGAGTTAAAAAGGTCAACAAATCACATTGCGGCTCCATGAGATTGAGAGCTGCAATTCCTGCAGTTTCAAGCCCCATGTTGGTTTTTTGCACATGCTAAAAAGGTTTTGGCCTTTGATGCTGTCGAAATTCATTACAAGGGCTGCAATTTAGGGTTTATTGGGTTATGAGTCATGTGTTCATATTCGTGTTTCTTTTTTATTATTATTTTATCTTTCCATCTTGTCTTCCTGTTTCTCAGGCCCATCTGGAATCCCTGGAGGGGGAGAAGGCAAACATGAGGGACCAGATTTCTGACATCCTGGATGACAGACACAACCTCATGCAGCTGAAGATGTCTCTGGGGCTGGAGGTGGCCACCTACAGGTACAAGTCTCAGACATTTCCCTGTTCCCATCAATCCCTACACCTAAGTACTAAGGCCTGCTCTGTAACCACCGTAGTATTCATCAGTCAGGGTCGCTCATTATTGTGACTCCTACCAAGGGCATATCCATAGCCAGAGCCATGATCTGAGTGCAAAATGGAATGCTAACCTAATTATATACAGCTCAGTGGCCTCTTTGTCATGTTCTTCATTCACCATCACCTGCCTGTCCTCATAAAACTTCCAACCACGTCATTTTAGTGAAATACAACATAGAGAAACAGAAATGTTCGGGCCTGGGTCAAACATTTTATATTCTTTTTTTCAGCAGCCTGACTATGCTTTGCTATGCTATGCTGGCTATGTTTTAAATCTGGGAAGAGCAAAGCCTAGAATGAAGTTGTCATGAACCTTTGGATTTGTTGCATGAGAAGGAGTAGCTTTCTAAAGAGAGGGTCATTGGACAGATTGGGGCCATTTCTTTCTTGTGCAGAGAAACTTTGGAGCTCATCACTGAAAAGGGACCTTTTCTCTCCTCCCCCAGTATTGACCCAGGTCCATCTGCTGCGGAAAAAAAAAACAGCCACAGCGTTCTGGGAGTATGTGGGAGTAGAGGCAAGGAAACAGACAGGATAAATGGCATCTAAATGATTTTCTTTAGACATATCAATTTCATCCTTGAGGCCAGCAGTCTACAGCAATAATTTCAATCCATTATGTAGCAGAGTTGGTGCACCTACGTGCATCAAAAACATAGAAGTGATGTAAGATGGCATCCCACACTGTGAATTTGACCTAATTATATAAGAGCTTGCCAGTGTTCACTAATTATAATATATAGAAGGCATGGCCATTCAGTCAGATTATTTTGTTCATGTATTGCCTAAACTCTCAAATTATTATATACATTTTAATTATGTATATTGGCTCCAGATGAATCTGAGCGGTCATATTTACAATAATGGCACATCTAAATGATGAAATTGGAGCAGACCTCAGAACGAGGGTAATAATGCTGCTCGGGCTGCTGGGAACTGCTGTGTCTGTCCGCCTGTGTGTCGGTATGTCAGCGAGGCCTTATGAGTCAGAGACCTCATATCTCAGGCATTGCTCGCAAGATAAAGGGAATGACAGCAGTCTACCCCAGATGGCCAGACAATGAGAGAGCTGTCACTGCATTACCATAACAACAGATTCTGCCTGCTGCTTCTGTCTAACAAAAGGCACCACCCACCTGCCTATCGCCTAAAAAGCACCCAGACTAAAAAAAAACAAAAAAAAAAACACGCTGACTAAATTCTCTCAATAGACCAAACAACATCCCAAATGAATTCTTGTCAAGTCATGGCATGTTTGTATGTTTTTTTTATGCTCTTACATTATTACCAGTCATAAATAAATGACACTAAGTCTGAAGAGGCTAAAAGGTTAGATCCACTAAAATATATTTAAATCTGATATCTGATGTAACCTTGCCTATTTCAGTCATAATTAACATTACACTTACTTTCAGTCAGTGTTCCCTTTAAACCTTTAAATGAACACCCTTTAAGTGTTAATTATCTGTCAATTGCTACAGTTTCCACATTGCACTGCTGTACAGATGCATTAGCTGGTTTGTACTGCATGTGTCCTTTACAATCAAGAGTGTTTCACCTAAGCACATCTCTCTGACCATGTCTTTTTTGCAGAGCTTTGTTGGACAATGAGAGTCTGAGAGTCGACAAGCCTTCCATCAACGATCCCTGGGGGTCATTTACAGTTGGTATGTCTCGCAGAAGCATAGATGTATTATACATTAGTGTAATGGAGAGATGTAGAAGATTTTTTACTTCTTTATGCAAAAAATGAATGAATAAAAAAATTTGCTGTTTGAAAAAATCTATGTCAATAAATGTACAAAATATTTTTTTCGCATTTAACAGCAGTACATTGTATTGCAATAACACTGTATAGCCCAAGTCTGAAAGATGATCCTAATTAATTATTTGTAGAGCAATATCCTATTGTGCACTCAGAAAGCTTAGCATGACCCCTTTCTGCACATGCCCACATCGTTCCTAGGATAATGGGTGATGTGATTCTACACTGAATGTGCTTTCTGCTCGGTAATGTGAGCTGCCCATAGTGGTCCCTAAAGGTCATTCAATCACATGACCTTCCTGTAATTTTAACCAGATGGAAGGAAGAGATGATCAATATCTACCCATTAAAACCTATCCTGTCTAATCCCTGTGACTAGGGCATTGGGGTGTGCTTGCCTAGTCTTTATCTAATTCAGAATGCATTCGTTTAATGCACATTTATTCCAAGTAATTTAAAAATATTTTAATTTTATTTGAAATTTTATTTGAAATGTATTTATTTCTTTATTTTTAAATACCAGGGGTTTTACGTTAAGCCAATTTTAGTTTCAGGAAACATTAAATGGTTTGGCTGATGAATTCATTCATCTATACAGGAACATGCATATTTTTATAGAAAATATTAAATATAACAAAATTATATCAACTGTAAACTATGTCCTGAAGTGATTATATATTTTCTTTCCATTTGATGGTCCTTTGTGAGCACACATTGAATGATGATGACTAATTGTCATTGCCTGTGCCTGTACCCATGACCGTTCAACAAGATGTGTCCATTCAAACATATTTTCCTGTGTCATTCGTAGATGGAGGGTCCAGCCATCGAGGTGTTAAGCAAAAGCTCCAGACTACACAAAATGGCAGCCACATCACCACCCCTATTTCCATTAATCTTGGGAAGAGAACTCAAGACATAGCAGTGGCCACGGCAATGAGACCTGTCCAGATCTCACAACAAGATGCCTTTAAGCCCAAGAGTGCTGGGTTTACAGAAGAACGAGGTGGATGGAGTGTGGAATCCTCCCAGCATGCAGTTCAGTCAACACCTTGCCCTGAAGGTGTGTTGAACGGTAATGGTTCAATTGAACACTTCAGGGAGAAGGAGGTCCAGGAAGAGGTTAGTCATGATGCAGCTCTCTCAGCCACAAGATCGCTGGAAGTAGATGCCGCTGGCGCACCAGTGGAGAACTGTAGCATTGATCAGTTTGCCGCGGGAGGCTCAGATGTCAGCATGGATCAAATGGGAGAAAAGGAAGAGCATTCACTCAATGCAGAGCCTGAAAAACACACAGGTCTGAATGGCGCAGAGCCCAACGTGGAGCTACAGTCTACTGCTTGTCACTCAACAGTTTTCAGCGCTGATGTTCCTTCACAGTTCCATCCAGAGATCCCAGCACCTGGTAGCTCCAATGTCACGCTGAATCTCTCAGAGCCTGAACCACATCAATCTTCCAAGGATTGTGAAGACGCGGTGGTGCCAGCGGGAGGGGCCATTGAATCTGAACACGCTCCCTTATATGTCTGGGGAGAAAAGGAAGAAGTGAGAGAAGAGACTGAGCGAGCAGTTGCTAAAGCCTCTGAATTTGAATTAGGATCAGGGTCTGATATTAAAGACATGGATTATGCTTTCGATTCAACAAATGATTATAGCAACCTTGGTGATTTCAATAAATATGTGCAAGCTGCAGAAAAATGCGACTCAATTATGTCATTAAAAGCCACCATGCTATCAGAAGAGGTTTTGAGTCATGAGGGCAAAACAAAAGAAGGTCTAGTTAATGAAAATGAAAATAAGATAAAAGATAAGTGCAATGGAGATGATCTGCCTGATGGGTCTGAGCCTGCAGAGCAAGTGGAAGATGAGTTGGAGTCAGAGAAGGCCAGATTGGATACATGGGATGGAGGCAATGTAAGTGAGACAAAGACTGACAGTACAGACAATAATGAGGAACTGGGCCATGATAATGAATCAGTACAGGGAGAAATGAGAGAGGGAATGGATGATATGATGAATGAAGTGATGGAGAGCAGTCCAATGGAAGAAAATAGACTAGATTTAGACACTGAAATTGCTGTCGTTTCTGCTGATGGAGATCCCGTCTTACAAATAGATGTAAATCCAGGGGACATCCAACAAGAGCAGACATCCTCAGATGCAGAGCAGCTGGACTTCTCTGAGGAGGAGAATGCCTCCCATTCGTGGAGGACTGAGGGTGGAGAGCTGGAGAGCAATGGCAGCTACTCGCTGGAGAACACCCTTGCTGACACACGCCCGCTGATCCGTTACAAGAGCGATGAGGCGGATATGAACACTCAGGCCTCGCAATTGGGGGACAGTGACTTAAGCGAGGATGAAGGTAATGATGACAAAGGATGTTGGGGAGAGGACAGAAGAAGGGTTATCACATCCAAAAGCATAGATTTCATGGAGGACCTGGATGAAGAGCCTGAGAGGGACGCAGCGAAAGAGGAGGCTGCTGGAGAACTCTTCCAAGGAGAAGAGATGGATGCTTCCAGCTGTCCAACGGGGGAAGAAATTATTTTCACAGATGATGAAGAAAGTGAGAAAGTTGTAGAAGAGGGCGTAGCTTTGCAGGATGAAACCAATCATGTGGCAGGGCCCACAGATTTCATGACCGATCCAATGGAAAACAGCAGTGAAGAGGAAAATGGTGGACATAGGCATGTGGTGCAGGAGAGGGATTCACTGTCCCTCTATTCTAATGATGACTTGAAAGGTGAGACAGTAGACAATGAAGCTGCATTGGGACTTCAGACTGAGTACCGTGACAATAAACTAGAGGAAACTGAGACCCTAAAGCCACTGGATTCTGTCAACAGCGGCAGGGAGGTGAGTTCTCAGAGTCATTCAGACACAGAGGAGGAAGTCATAAGATCACATACTGAGTCCTTAGCTGCTGCATTTTTATCTCCTCCAAGTGTACTACAGGAATTATGCGAACAACCACCGTTTAGTAGAACTGTAGAAATAACACCAACACAAAATACAAACTCAGTTGAGGGTCCAGGAGAGGGAGCACACGCTGAGGAAACAGAAGTTCTTACCGACAGGAGAGAAGAAGGACAGAATATGTCTATGCTAACTAATGTGGATTTCACAGATGAGCTTTCCCTGCACAGTGAGTTCAGCAGCACTATGGGAAGTATCGTTAATACTGCCAATTCTGACTTAGATGAATACAGTTCTGAAGATGACTCACCCAATGCCAGTCAGTCGTTGCAGCCCATTAAACAGGAAGAAGTGCCTGTGAATCAGGAGGAATCGGTGGCCAGACTCAGTACAAGCAATCTTTCTGAAGGCCTGGGTGAATCAGCGAGGCATTCCTCAGAAGTCTCTCATCCTCGCCCAGAGAATGTAGCAGAGGAAGTTACTGATGAGAGAACAGAATGGGATGCAGTCCTACAGGACCAAAGGGAGAGCCCAAGTGCAAAGCTATGGGGACATGAATCACTTATTCAAAGTGTTGAGAATGTAGCTGAATGTTCGCAGATGTTTTTACACAATGAGGGTGAGGTTGGCATAGATTGTATTGCTGAAGAGAAGTTGAGGGTTGCCAGCCAGCCCTCTGGAGGTTCTCCTAACATCACATCAGATGAGGAGGATGGTATCTTCAAGGTTAAGGAAACTGAAGCACTACACCAAACCAATGGGAAATGCCATGACCTTCATAACTTACGAAGTACTACTTTACACGAACATGACTGGAGCTCATCAAAGAAGATGGAGGCTGCATATAATCCTCAAGAGAAACTTGCTTTTGGAGTGTCATGGGGAGACATGGAGAACCTCTTGGGGACAAGTGAGCACACTGAAGGAAACATGAAGATGTCCCAGGTCCCATCTCTGACAGAGCAGAAACAAATTCCAGTGCAGGTAAATCAGCTCTCAGGTGGAAAGATGGAGGAAGATGGAAACCATTCAGAAGATTCTCTGGATGAAGGGGATTCCTGGTCCTCCGGGGAAGAATAAAAAGGACTTCTAGAGATCAGGGGAAGTGTTTCATTAGAGAACCGCAGTCCTTCTCTTTTATACTAACAATAATTTTACAACTGAACAGAAGGTGTTTCTTGGTTTGTAATACACCTCCACTGCAACACTAATTGTGTTCTATTTATGAAGTCGAACTCACCAAATTAAGATCCTTTACCATTATGTAACTACAAGCTTGCACATCATTAATTATGCTAAAGTAGGATACTCAGAGGACTGTTGGTATGTGAACACCAAGGCTGTGAATTCAATTAATGGCAACATGTCAAAAATGCCTTAACATAACCTACTCCCTCAAAGGTTCTATTTAACACATTTTCAGTATGTAGCAAACTGTCAGGACTGCCTTTCAATCTGGCCAGCATATAGAAGATGAACATTAAAGCCATTCATGCAAGAAAATGTCCACAATCAAGTCTGGACCAGCATAGGGTCAAACCTGTCATTGATTGCCATGATTGATTTTGCATTTACCAGTAAGAATGAACAAAGTGGAGCAGTGTACTCACCAGCACCTGTGTTGGGCAGTTGGGCTGATCTATTATTTAGGCACACTGGTGACTTCCTTTTCAAAATCTCATTTTGCACTAAGCACTGTCTGCACTGAATTAATTACCATGTTTTACCATAGGGGGAATAATCCACAACTAGGCATTTGTAGTAGAACCCAGGGGCCTGTTTCCAGCTGAATCTAAATCCTGCCTTCACAGACTCCCTCCTAGTTCCCACACAGGTTTTATAAACCTGTGACCAAACAGTTTCACTAGAATACACCGCCAAGGGACTTATTGTGCATGTCTCAAATTATTGTTGTTATTTAACTGCTCCTTCTATTTAAGCTCCTGAAATGTAACCTGATCAGGTTCAAACATATAGGTGGGATTCATTGCAAAACCATGCTCTATAAAATTACAGCCACCTTTTTGACACTTGGTTATGTAAACTCATTAGATATTTTAATTTAAGCAATTGTGATATCACAGGTTTGAATAGTAATAATAATAATATTTAAAAAAACAGATTGTGTTCAGGTTCATGATGACTAACGCGAAGCATGAACAGTACAGTAGGGGTATGCATTTCTGTAATGTGTGGAATTCAGGAATATTCATGCAGTTTCTCCACAAATTTGTGCAATAACACAGGTAGGCCTATTTTAAACTACAATACAGCATAATTTAGCCTAAGATCATTCAGGTGGACATGGCCATACTTGGTAATACAGCAGCTAGGCTTTCCAATAGATACTTGCAAAAGCTACCACTGAATTCACATTCACCTCTCAACATAGTGCCTGCCATATCCACTCAGGTAGAAATGAAACAGCGAGGGTATATGAGGAAGTTTAGGTTGTGTGTTGAAGGATGGGATTGAAGGTTGTCTGTACACCAAGTGTGCACACCAACTATACAGCACTGAACTGTGAACATTGGATGGAAAAAGCTATCCAGTAACAGTGGCACAGACCAGAACTGACTGTTAAGTTCAGAACTGCCTGTTTTAAATCATTAGTTAAAAAGTACAATTCTTTCATGAGATCACATGTTAAAGGTTCCTCTGAGTCTAACTTTTTAGTCTGGCACCAGTACAACTTGATTACCTTTGGTACTTGCATAAAAAATGACATTTCTGGGTCTTTTGTGTTGTTGTATTGCTTTGATTGGATTCTTTGTGAACACCCATGCATGGTGGATTTTCGAAAACCTAACCTTGTAGTATTATGGAAAATAAACTCATTTGAAAGTGGTTTGTAGTGTGTTTCAATCTTTTCAAACTTACCAAATTTCATGGCTCGGAATGTAGGTAAATTTGATCTAGTAAAAAGATCCAAAAATAAGAAACTCTTTAATATAATGGATAATGAAATGAATAAAAGGTAGGTCATTAAGGCACTGTGTAAATTAGAATGAACCAATTTATCCTATATAATGATAACCTTTTAGAGATAAAAGGAAAAAATATATATTGTCCATTCCTGCCTCATCCAAATCCTCTCCCACATAATTTTTTCCTTGAGGTTGAAATAAAATCCTGGTTTTCATACACTGATGAAAGTCACTACCCCTTGCCTGTTTTAGTGGCCATTTTCAAAATCCCACAAAAAATACTGCAAGACACAAAAAGTCAGTGTGGAGACGTTGTTTGTACTTGGCTGTTCCTCAGCATCACTACCCTCATTGCAGGCAAGAAAAACGTCTGTCCTTAAAAGGGAAAAAGGTCTAAAGGAGTTAGGAAAAAAAAAACAAGCAGCCAGGCAGCCATGGACAATAGATGACCTCACCTCCTTCTCTCTCTTCCATCCTCAGCCTTCTTTTCCTGCAACCATTCATTTGTTAATTTTCAGAACAATGGCAGTTATTTTAAGAAGCAATCCCGTCTCTCTCTCTGTCCCTCATTCTCTCTCTCTCTCTATCTCTCTCTCTCTCTCTCTCTCTCTCATAATGGATTGCATAAAGTGAAAATGCAAAGTCCATTCTCCAGCAGCAGCCAATCTAAAAGCCTATTCATAGCAGAAACATTGTCTGCTGTAATGAAATGACTTCAGCTGCCTATAATTTCTCTCCCGATTCCCCCTCCCCTACCCAGCCTTTTCTCTCACTCAGAACTACTAATTTTCATGAGAGTGGTGCATATGAAATTCACTACCAGAGTGACCTTACAAAAAGATGCCTTTTACTAAACACAATTGTGTTTGTTTGACAATTATTAATTGTGACTGAACTAATATTATATTTACTAATTTTATGACAACCATGACATCTGTTTTAAATGTTTAATTTTTAATTATACAGTACTGTGCAAAAGTCTTAGGCACCCTAGATTTTTAAATATAAGATATAGTATATATTTGGTCTTAAATGTTTATTTTTTGTTTTCTGCATTAGTGTGTCAGTAGAAAAGAGCAAATTTGAGATTTCCAAACATGAATTTTCCAAAAAATGAAATTTTACAGATACATTTCTGTATTTTGTTAAATAATGTAATATTTTAGGTAATAGACTACTTTTCAGATAAGAACTTGATCAAGGGTAAGGGTAAGGGTAAGGGTTAGGGTAAGGGTAAGGGTAAGGGTTAAGGTTAGGGTTAGGGTTAGGGTTAGGGTAAGGGTAAGGGTAAGGGTAAGGGTAAGGGTTAGGGTTAGGGTTAGGGTTAGGGTAAGGGTAAGGGTAAGGGTAAGGGTAAGGGTAAGGGTAAAAGGGTAAGGGTAAGGGTAAGGGTAAGGGTAAAAGGGTAAGGGTACGGGTAAGGGTTAGGGTAAGGGTAAGGGTAAGGGTAAGGGTAAGGGTAAAAGGGTAAGGGTAAGGGTAAGGGTAAGGGTAAGGGTAAAAGGGTAAGGGTAAGGGTAAGGGTAAGGGTAAAATGGTAAGGGTAAGGGTAAGGGTTAGGGTAAGGGTAAGGGTAAGGGTAAGGGTAAGGGTTAGGGTTAGGGTTAGGGTTAGGGCGTAGAATATTACAATAGCTCCCCCCATCACAGTACATAGACTGCGTGGTTGGTCGGGGGAGACCAAGGGCATGGCACGGGCCTACGCTTGTCGAGCACAACTCTCCATCTTGGCTATAATCCGGGATGAAGGTTTTTCTAATTTAACGGGAGTATGTTCTGGTGAGGGAGAGAGGAGTCTTTCACCGCGAGATTGCGCTGGCTACTTTCCATTGTCCTAGGAGAACACCCTCGACCAGTCAACCTCCATACTACCGTGTACATGATTTAATGTTTTAACGAGAGGGTGATTATGGTGAGCACAATAGGAATCATGAGCCGCGAGATTGCGTCGGCCACGATCCAGATGTCCAAATAGTTCTCCCAACGAACGCACGGGCCGGCGAAAAATTGCACGACCGCATGGTCAATCTGGCGATTGCACGACCGCATGGTCAATCTGGTAACCAGACGAACGTTTTCAAAAGCCTGGACCGACGAACGAACGGACCGACAATCGAACAGCCCAGCGATCGAATGGAAGTAGGCGAACGGCCGAAGGCACGAACAACCGATCGACCGAACAGGCGGGCAATTGGACGGATGAATGGCCGAGCATGCGACCAGACAAACTGACTCAAAGACACAAACTGACGGACGAACGGACGAACGGATGATCGGACGATCAGACACCTGACTGGACACTGCACTCCACCAGTCAACCTCTATGCTACTGTGTATTCAGTTTTATGACTCCGTTAAATGTTATAGTTTGATTAATAATTTAACCGGAGAATGAACATAGGAAGAGTAAAGAGAGAATGAGCCGCGAGATTGTGCTGGTCATTCTCAATGCCTGAGGGTTAGGGTTAGGGTTAGGGTTAGGGTTAGGGTTAGGGTTAGGGTTAGGGTTAGGGTTAGGGTTAGGGTTAGGGTTAGGGTTAGGGTTAGGGTTAGGGTTAGGGTTAGGGTTAGGGTTAGGGTTAGGGTTAGGGTTAGGGTTAGGGTTAGGGTTAGGGTTAGGGTTAGGGTTAGGGTTAGGGTTAGGGTTAGGGTTAGGGTTAGGGTTAGGGTTAGGGTTAGGGTTAGGGTTAGGGTTAGGGTTAGGGTTAGGGTTAGGGTTAGGGTTAGGGTTAGGGTTAGGGTTAGGGTTAGGGTTAGGGTTAGGGTTAGGGTTAGGGTTAGGGTTAGGGTTAGGGTTAGGGTTAGGGTTAGGGTTAGGGTTAGGGTTAGGGTTAGGGTTAGGGTTAGGGTTAGGGTTAGGGTTAGGGTTAGGGTTAGGGTTAGGGTTAGGGTTAGGGTTAGGGTTAGGGTTAGGGTTAGGGTTAGGGTTAGGGTTAGGGTTAGGGTTAGGGTTAGGGTTAGGGTTAGGGTTAGGGTTAGGGTTAGGGTTAGGGTTAGGGTTAGGGTTAGGGTTAGGGTTAGGGTTAGGGTTAGGGTTAGGGTTAGGGTTAGGGTTAGGGTTAGGGTTAGGGTTAGGGTTAGGGTTAGGGTTAGGGTTAGGGTTAGGGTTAGGGTTAGGGTTAGGGTTAGGGTTAGGGTTAGGGTTAGGGTTAGGGTTAGGGTTAGGGTTAGGGTTAGGGTTAGGGTTAGGGTTAGGGTTAGGGTTAGGGTTAGGGTTAGGGTTAGGGTTAGGGTTAGGGTTAGGGTTAGGGTTAGGGTTAGGGTTAGGGTTAGGGTTAGGGTTAGGGTTAGGGTTAGGGTTAGGGTTAGGGTTAGGGTTAGGGTTAGGGTTAGGGTTAGGGTTAGGGTTAGGGTTAGGGTTAGGGTTAGGGTTAGGGTTAGGGTTAGGGTTAGGGTTAGGGTTAGGGTTAGGGTTAGGGTTAGGGTTAGGGTTAGGGTTAGGGTTAGGGTTAGGGTTAGGGTTAGGGTTAGGGTTAGGGTTAGGGTTAGGGTTAGGGTTAGGGTTAGGGTTAGGGTTAGGGTTAGGGTTAGGGTTAGGGTTAGGGTTAGGGTTAGGGTTAGGGTTAGGGTTAGGGTTAGGGTTAGGGTTAGGGTTAGGGTTAGGGTTAGGGTTAGGGTTAGGGTTAGGGTTAGGGTTAGGGTTAGGGTTAGGGTTAGGGTTAGGGTTAGGGTTAGGGTTAGGGTTAGGGTTAGGGTTAGGGTTAGGGTTAGGGTTAGGGTTAGGGTTAGGGTTAGGGTTAGGGTTAGGGTTAGGGTTAGGGTTAGGGTTAGGGTTAGGGTTAGGGTTAGGGCTAGGGTTAGGGTTAGGGTTAGGGTTAGGGTTAGGGTTAGGGTTAGGGTTAGGGTTAGGGTTAGGGTTAGGGTTAGGGTTAGGGTTAGGGTTAGGGTTAGGGTTAGGGTTAGGGTTAGGGTTAGGGTTAGGGTTAGGGTTAGGGTTAGGGTTAGGGTTAGGGTTAGGGTTAGGGTTAGGGTTAGGGTTAGGGTTAGGGTTAGGGTTAGGGTTAGGGTTAGGGTTAGGGTTAGGGTTAGGGTTAGGGTTAGGGTTAGGGTTAGGGTTAGGGTTAGGGTTAGGGTTAGGGTTAGGGTTAGGGTTAGGGTTAGGGTTAGGGTTAGGGTTAGGGTTAGGGTTAGGGTTAGGGTTAGGGTTAGGGTTAGGGTTAGGGTTAGGGTTAGGGTTAGGGTTAGGGTTAGGGTTAGGGTTAGGGTTAGGGTTAGGGTTAGGGTTAGGGTTAGGGTTAGGGTTAGGGTTAGGGTTAGGGTTAGGGTTAGGGTTAGGGTTAGGGTTAGGGTTAGGGTTAGGGTTAGGGTTAGGGTTAGGGTTAGGGTTAGGGTTAGGGTTAGGGTTAGGGTTAGGGTTAGGGTTAGGGTTAGGGTTAGGGTTAGGGTTAGGGTTAGGGTTAGGGTTAGGGTTAGGGTTAGGGTTAGGGTTAGGGTTAGGGTTAGGGTTAGGGTTAGGGTTAGGGTTAGGGTTAGGGTTAGGGTTAGGGTTAGGGTTAGGGTTAGGGTTAGGGTTAGGGTTAGGGTTAGGGTTAGGGTTAGGGTTAGGGTTAGGGTTAGGGTTAGGGTTAGGGTTAGGGTTAGGCTTAGGCTTAGGCTTAGGCTTAGGCTTAGGCTTAGGCTTAGGCTTAGGCTTAGGCTTAGGCTTAGGCTTAGGCTTAGGCTTAGGCTTAGGTTTAGGCTTAGGCTTAGGCTTAGGCTTAGGCTTAGGCTTAGGCTTAGGCTTAGGCTTAGGCTTAGGTTTAGGCTTAGGCTTAGGCTTAGGCTTGAGTCCTCCAAAATGCTTGGAACAACCTACCAGCCGATTTTCTTATAAACCTGCTGGCCAGTGTACTTAAGAGAATTGATGTAGTTTTAATGGCGACGGGTAGTCACATCAAACATTGATTTTATTTAGTTTTTATCTATTTACTGCTCTTTATATTATTTTAATTGATATTTATAACCTTTCATTTCATTATTTTTGAAAACATCTTAGCTGTACAGCATTTTTTTTTTTTACAGGTGCCTAAGACTTTTGCACAGTACTTTATATTTACTATTTTTTGTTTAGACAGTGTGGAGTAGGTTGTGCAGAAAATAATATTTTTACAAGCCAGTCATTTTAAAAAATAGAAATGGCTTGTAAAATGTTTTGTTACATTTTTACAAGCCATATCTATTAAAATGAAAAGGAATCATTGAAGTACATTGAATTCTAATTCATAATTATAATGTGATTATTGGATGTAATAGTCCGCTGCTACTAAACTGCTACTACTCCACAACTGTGAATCAATTTGACCATCTTTGTAGGCTTCTAAGGTCACTGGGACACAGTATGACAAAGATTTATTTATATAAAACTATGAATGTGCGGAAAGGTTTTTGCTGTATCACTAGGACACCTGTTTTCTCATGTGAATTGTGGTCACTTCCATTGTGGTCTCATGATGAGTCCCCAGGGTGGCCAAGGCTGATGAAACTGCCTGCAAGTCTTATATTAGTCGAGCCAGTTGCATTCTGGGAGTGCTATTTTAGAAGCAGCTGATATGGTGTCTAATCCAGGGATTCTATACCCGCAAAACCCCCCCCATCCACCCCCACAGGAGGATGTGGAGCCTCCAAAGGCAGAGAACATTAAAGTGTCCTGATTCTCTGGAGTGTAATACACTGCCCCGAAAGCCATCTGTTCCTCTGGAATCCATTTAAACCACTATATATGACCATACTGGCGGGTTGATCATCTGAAGAATAGGTCATATGCATAAGTGCCATGAGGTGGGGGCTGGAGGACACCTGTATCTACGATTGCCATTAAATGAACCTGGTCAATTTTACATCAGTACAGACCACAATGCGATATCATGCTGCAACGTTTTCAAAAACGCTCCACCATGACTTCCAGGTTACATGAACTTTGTTAAAAATCAGTCCGCCTCATATTTCTAATTTTGCCCCTACTGGGAGACAAATACAATCAAACATTCAGAATTTGTTAAAAATAATTTCATGGTGTAAGTCATAATTTTAAATGGGCTTTAATAGCAAACACTAATTAGACAGAATTCATTAGAGGATGTGGATGCCGTGATCCCATAGAAGGTTTTATCCCTATTTACTGATTGATGCATGTCCATAGAAAAATATATTTATATTTTAACTAAATTGATTTAATGTTTTTTTTCCCTTTAACAGAAAAACACATTTCCACCTTCAAGCAACAGTGGTATCTTTTGGTGGCTTGGACGAAACACTTGGCTTCTTATAAAGAATGAACATATTTAGCCTGACCATAAGTGAACCAAATTGCCATTCGGATGGTTTGGATGATAAACAAAGCAACTGATAATGAAAAAGTAAATATACATTACAATTTGACAACAAACTATTTCAAAAATAGAAGCCTGTATTAGGTCACTTACTGATGCTGAAAACCTCTATTTTTAAGATGAAACCTCTCAGCATTACAGACTTGTTCTCTTTTGTAGCAAAGTGCTTATTGGCCACTTACTGGCAGTGGGTTGATTATACGGTGTGACAGACATCACTGTGGGCATTGGTCTAGTCAAATTTAATAAAGCCACTTACTGTAAGTGATTAGCAGTGAGTCAGCCAGTGACAGTGAGATGAAAGGATTGACTGTGGTTCTCCTGAACAGTCATGCAGGGCTTCAGCATGCCAAACCCAGTATGCCAATGGCCCCATTCCTCTGGTCACAGCTGTTAAAATGCCCTCAATAGGGAAACAATGCAGCTGCTGAGAGGCTTGTATGAATCAGTCTTGGATTTAAATTCTTTTCTTCATTTACAATCAGCCAACAACCAAGGGGGCAAAAGCCAAAATCTAGACGTCTAGAGGGGCGCAAATCTATGTTCAGAGACGTTTTAACATGAACAGACTAGGTTAACCCCAATATAGCTCATGTTTTGTCTGAATATAGCCTGGCTACGTCCTAATCGGCTATAAAACATTCACTTTTTAATCAAATGTAGCCGGGTTTTCATGGCTTCAAATTATTACCACAAAAATGTTCATCGGGAAATATTTACTCAAATATTTCTTAGTTAAAAATAAGCAACAAAACATGAACAGCTATGATTACAACATGATTACTAATGGATTAGATTAGACTTTTTTAGAATGAAAAATATTCAAATTGCATCAAATATAACTTCTATCTGAGCCCAGAAGATGGAATATTTAAAAAAATTGTGCAAATTTTCAAAAACTTTGGCAATACTATGACAGTGAAAAGTAAAACATTAGAGAACTCCTCCATCAATTTGTGGATCTTGAAGCTTGGTACTGATTATTTAAATACATCCATCAATTGAGGAGATAATTAATGCTTAAAATGTAAGGTCAAGGGCAATTAAAAACAAAGCCGGCAATCACAATTTACTAAATATGGATCATTTGAAATGAAAACTTTGTTCTGTGTACCCAGATATAAAACGGTAAATTACTTTATGTGACAGCAAGGACAATAGAGCTGGATTTAGCCCTGTCCACAGTGCGATGGCATGGGGGATGCAGAGGGCAGGGGCGGAGTCTCCGGCCAGAAGTCTCCCGCCCTGTCGGAGACATGAGCTGAGCGGCTGTCCAGGACAAAGGCAGCTGACCAGCGCAGCTGACGCTGTGGTCAAAAGCCTGTTAGAGCGCAGCATTTGTCTAATCAGACTGCCAGGGTATTCGAGGGAAAGTCAGTTGACATCACAGGAAAGACCTTGGTTCTTTTTTTTTTTTTTTTTTTTTTGATGTAGTTCAGATTCTGGGAATGGTTATAAATGTCATCACTGTAAGCCTCTCTGAAGACACATTTCCTCTGAAGAGCAGTACCTCGGATGAACCCTCTCACCTGCTGCCCTCCACAGCAGTGCTTCCTCCTCCGTGTCCATCGGTTCCTCCTCTCTGATGCCCTCCAGTAAAGGACTCACCTGACCACTGTGCCTGCAGCATGTCCCCCTGCCTCCCATATGAGATTACTCCTCACTCTGAGATTATAGCCTCCTCCATCAGGATGCTACACTAGTCAATCAGGTTCCAGATTAATTACATCCTATTAATCCCATTACCCCTCACAATTTACCTTACATATTTTTAAATTGTTATTATCTTTCTTCTTGTTTTACATACTTTTATTTGCATTTAGCTTTTAGCATTTTACAAATTGCATATTATAATTAGTTTGTGATACATTTGGCTCCAGCATGGAATATCCACACATGTATCGAAAAAGAGAAATGCATTGAACAGAAAGCAGGGAAAATGTGCAAAAGATATGTGAAAGAATAACAGTAAAGTGTAATTCCTCAGGTCCAGCCAACATGTTGTCCAAGAGTTCCAATTTATGGGATTCACCACTATATCAGCTTTAAGACCTATGTGATGCTGTACTATGAAATCTGTCAATACATTATAAATTGAGAAGCTCTATAGCACCACCATGTGCTTCGACTTTGCCAATACTTTGATATATATTTGAATATATCTACCAAATGTCATCAATTTTGGTTAAGCCATTAGCGATTTATAAGACTTTTTGCTAAAGATATAGTGGAGAAGTCAGTGGAATGCAATCTAGGCATTCAATTGAAATCCTGGCTACATTTGGTTGAAAAGTAAAAGTTCTTTAGCCAACTAGGACATAGCCAAATTTTATCCAGGTAAAATCTGTGTAGTTATATTGGGGTTAGTCTATGTCAAATTGTCTCTCACCCTAGATTTCCACCACTCTAGACAGCTAATTAATAGCTTTTGCTCACTGTGAAAATATATTGACCTGAAATTTATTCCATTAGTAGTCATGTTGTATTCATAGCTGTCGATGTCATTATATTTTATTTATATAGACTATCTATCTATTTGAACCAGTCGTTGGTTAAAAAAAAATGTGGCACACTGAAAACCTTTTGCAAACAGACTTTTACCAATACAGCACATAAAACTGGAGAAAAACCAGGCAATGCTATCAAGAGCCAAGCACGGATGAAAAAATGAAAAAGAACTATCACATGGGCTTTAAAGCCAAAGCAAATCTCAAATTTAACATATTAAGTACTATTCATTAATTTACATAATCCAAAATGTAAATGCATATCAATGCACATATTTGTAGTTGATTAGTGGACAGGTTTTCAAAAGAAACCAAAACCAACAGTTGTGAAGGGGACATGACAATACTGACGCTACGTTTGAATGTGGCAGGCACAGGTCTACACATGGGCTGCCATCTGGTGGACACGGTTGGCAGTCTGCGTCTGCACTGACAAAGCAGACTCCGTATGGACTGCTGACGTTACTGAATGTAAGCCTTCTGAATCCAGGGAAACCGTCCAGCATAAACCATGACACAGAGTGCAGAATTTTACCAACTGCCTCCCTGTAAGACATAACAGACGTGCTGGTCTCCTTTCAGCCACATGCATAGGCTGTGCACTGTAACTGAACACAGACAAACCAGGAAGAATAAAGACAAATGATCCATACCTCTTTTTAGGTCAACTTGTCTATTTAATATATAAAATACGGTAAAACATACGCAAAAAGGGGTAGGTATCAAGGGACAAATGGATACTTTGGTACAATAACAAACACTTTTTTGTAAAAGCAGTATAGAATTTTTAATAACATATCAGTGCATACTTTGTTTATGAAAATATACACAAATTGTATATCATTCTCCAAAAACAACAGAAAAAACATCTTTTTACAACAAAACTCAAAGCAGACTAGCCGAACACAATATATTAGCTATAATTTCTTTTAAACTTTTCCTCAGGTACTTTTTTTGTGGTTTATATTCTTGTTGATAATACATTTCATTAAAAAAAAAATTATATAACATGATTAATTCTTTGCTTGTTTTAATCCCATGCATTTCCACTGAAATTGTCTGTGCCTGGAAATAAATTAAATCTGCTTTTTCCCCACCTAATTATGTCAGATTTTTGACATTTGACTAAAAATTGCAGCATTGTACTGGTAATTTCATTCAGTTTGTGTTATTCACTTTTCTCCTCCATTACTTTATATATACTAATATTACTACAATATTTTTAATAAACCTTGCAATATTAACAGCACCCCTTTTGAAGAAAGAAAAATAAAATGAAAACAAAAAATATATATTTATATAGTATTTATATAGAATAAAATAAAACCAAATAAAGATGGCTATACTACACAACGGCAGAAAATTAAAATGGCTTTTCTTTATTTTTATTATTATTATCATTCATAGTAATAACAAAAATAATAGCAATAATAACATTAATTAAAAAAGACAATTGTCACCAGCACAAATTAACACCAGAAAAAAGTGATATTTTTAAAAACTTCATTGGAAATAAGGGGTGTAGGTTTATTCTTTTTCTTAGAAGATTGTCATTTTGATTACACTGACAGACAGGGTCCTGGCTGAGATCCGTGACAGCGTTTGTACGACTGGCCAATGGCAGCGCGTGAAGCCGGGCACACGGGCAGCAGACAGGGCGGCTTCATGCAGCGCTGCCCACCCAGCGTCCAAATCCAACCGCATTCAGAAAACAGCGTACAGACGCACGCGCTCACATGACCAGCTCATGTGACCAGCTCATGACCGTTCTGCCCGTCCCACATGCGGTACGTGATGATGAAACTGAGCCACCGCACCTCACGCTTTTCCCCGCTATCGATCTCATCGCTCTATTGTCCCCAGAAATGGCAACAGACCTCATCACCACTGGTCATGCCAAAGCGATAGCTTTGTACCTTGTATGCAAGTGATTCATGTGATCTCACCTCACCCAATGGATTAAATGCTACACAAAAGCCTTGTCGCCGAGACAACTTTCAAAATCATCATCTCTTTCAGCAGCCTAGAGCTTTCACTTCAACTCCCGCACAACATCCAGCACTGAGGCAGTCACAGAGAGGGATGGACTAAGCAACCCTGACCACAGAACTCAGGACCAAAGTGAAACATTGCATCTACAGCAACAGACCATGGGGTTCTCTCCTCCTGAGTGACAGACCAGAATGAAACTCTCAAGGGCAGAACATCGGAACGGGGACACGGGGCCTTATGAGATTCTTGAGGGGGGAAAAAGTTTCCGGGTAGTTGAAGTTTCTAAGACAACCAGGCAAATTGTAATTTCATTGTACATGCAAAAACAAATTTAGCTTTTGGTAAAATTGCATTCAGGCAAATTCACTCTGAAGAGAGGAACCTGAACTCCACTAGAGAGCGAATCTTCATCCAATGGCATTCATTTTGGTAGGAGGAGTGGTTTGAAATTTGGCCCTGTCAAATAACAATGGGTCATTGGTTGTTGGGCTGTGGATATAATAAATATATCAAGCTCATCTCAAAGCTCTCGTTTGTGACAATCATCTACAGCACTACTGGTACCACCAGCTTCCTATTGCATCAGCCTGTATTCTCTGCAATTCTGCAAATGCAATTCAGCAATAGTTTTTTGGAGACGGGACAGCTGCCACACCCCTTAAATTAATTGCAACCCAAATGAGGATCCTGTTTAACAATTAACAGGGAAAATAATAGGCCCAAAACCTAGCCTGCCAAACTTAAAAAAATATTTAATCTTTTATCACTCAGATACAATAAATCCACTATAAAACATTCAATATACGTGGCAAATTGGACATCATTTTACAATACTGCAAAACTGCAGCATGTGTCAGAAAATGTACAAGTAAATTCACTTGAAAGAAGTTGCCCAACGCGTTACATATCCTCTGCTACCTAGTGTCAGAAGTGCAAATGTTCACGAGACAGCAATTCCTCTTAGAACTGTACACTAGCGTTTGAAGGGTCGTCGAAGGAGCCTGCTTTTGGTATTACTGAGAGTTTTATCCGAGCAGAGGAACGTAGCTAAGCATTAGCACAGGCGTGAATGACTGATTTCATAGTCCTTGGCCTACAGCCGGCTTCCTGACCACCGGATATGAGGACACCTCCACTGAGGAGTGTGCCACTGCACAAGGAACATAGTCTGAGAGGAGAGCTGGACAGGAAATGGATATCACATGAAATGCATCAGAGAAATTTATATGTATAAGAAACAAGGTGAGGCAGGGTGCAGAACCACCTCACATGAAGCATGAAGTAATAGGAAGTGATGCAAAGTGTGCGCAGATGTGTATATATATATATATATATATATATATATATATATATATATATATATATATAAAGAAGCATAAATATAAACATGTATTTAGTGAAGCGCCATGCTGACATCGCTGAGGGCTAGGGTCTGGAATATAAAGTGCATTCCATTAAATTAATTGTCACAGATCACTCAAAAAGTCAACTTCCCTGCTGCCTCCCTGACTGCCCCCTCCAGCATTCTTAGCTTACAACATATTACATTTACATATACATAAATATATAGACAGATCCACTGAGAATCTACACATTTGTTTTAGGGATATCCTGCAAAATATATGTGAATATATATTTATATACACAATCCCTATTGTCTATCATTTCATCCACGTTATATGCAAGTTTCCTTTTAAAATGCATGTCGTTTCACTGCCGTCTAAAGTCGTTTAAATACATATGCCACCATTTGCCTTCAAACAACGTCCTTTGCTATTCGAGAACCAAAGTTGGCTGTAAAGGAACATCAAAAAACATCTGTGTATATATACATGGTTCTTCATTTTTTTTTTCTTTTACAAACCCTTAGTCTGAACCCTCTGAAATTCAAGCCTTTTGTCATTTCATTTTTTGTTTTTTTTAATGGCAAGAGTACTTTGACTGAACCAAGCGGTATCCCCTGAAATAAGCAGGCAGAAGCCAGAGACCAGTAAAGAAATGCACTGTGATCAGACCTGGCAGAAATATTGCGCCTGAAGCTCATGTAAACGGATGATTATGAAAAAAGACCCGACCACTTGCGTTTTCTCTTGCGTTTGTTGCGGAGAATGAAAACCTCTTGCCCATGACCATGTGTGTGAGCTTCGATTCGTACAGCATACAATTATTTTTAAATGAAAGAAAATAAAAGAGGTCTGTTGATAACCTCGTCATTTGACACACTGTGGAAAATCCCAACTACCCAGATATGGACAATGCGCATTAGAATGATGGGCGTGGCGAGGGTTGGGATGGGAGGAAAGCGTTCGGAAAAACGGCGATCTCAAAGCGCTGACTCGGCGTCCCTTTCGCCCAGCCGAGGGCCCTGGCCTTCGGTGACGCAGTCTTCCAGAAGGTTCTGGGCGGCTCTCGGGCGCGTTCCGCTGAAGCCGGGCTGTGTAGTGCACGTCCTTTAGATGCGACTCGTACGCAGTGTTTTTACGACCGAGCTGCTGCAGCCCCCGCTCTGTTTTCAAATTTGAGTCACTTTGTAAGTCTGAAGAAACAGGGAAAAAACAAACCCAGAAGAGCCCGTGCCGCCGAACTGCCGCTTTCCGAAAAGGAGACTGGCTTCAGCTTCTCCAGAGTTTAGGGAGGGGACGATGGGGAATGGTCAGCAGTACAACAGAGTGTATAACTGCCCAGGAAAGGGACTATATGGAGCAGTTACCTGCCTAACACTCAGGCATGACAATCAGAGCCTGCGTTAGGCCGCTACAATGAATGGACAGTTTGCTTGTCAGTCCGTAAATACAGAACAGTGCGGCTGAACGATGCCCCGAGAAAAGATTGAGTGAAGTCCAGAAGATCTTTAGTCATGGATATACAGATCTGACTGAAAACCAAACCGCTTACAGCACACTGTTCTCACGCTGCGACATCCACAGCATTGCTTTCTCTTTCATCTTAACACCACCCACAGCCCCCCTCCCCCCCTGCACATGAGGATGAACACAGATGTAAAAAAACAAACTTAAACTCCCCCCCTCCCACCCTCCCCCCCCCCCCCCAACCCCCAACCCCCAACCCCCAACCCCTAATTCCACCCCACTCACTGAATTAACAGCTAATCCCTGGTTTGGTGACTCGGCCCATGAAAGCAGTGTGTTTGCGCGAGCGTGTGTGTGTTTGCGTGTGTTTGTACGTGCGTGTGTGTGTGTGCCTCTGTGTATGTTTGTCCACATGTGCGTGGGGTTGTGGGGTTGTGTGTGTGTGTGTGTGTGTGTGTGTGTGTGCGTGTATGTGTGAGGTGTTATGTGTGTGTGTGTGTGCGTGTATGTTTGTTCATGCGTGTGTGTGAGTGAGCATGGGGTTGTGTGTGTGTGTGTATGTTGGGTGTGGTTGTGTGTGTGTGCGTGTATGTTTGTTCATGCGTGTGTGTGAGTGAGCATGGGGTTGTGTGTGTGTGTGATGTTGTGCATGTGGGGTTGCGTGTGTGTGCGTGTATGTTTGTTCATGCGTGTGTGTGAGTGAGTATGGGGTTGTGTGTGTGTGTGTATGTTGGGTGTGGTTGTGTGTGTGGTAGTGAATGAAAGGTGGAGGTGAGGGCTTAGGGAACCGCTGCTAGGCGTTCCTACGTGGCTCAGGTGTCCAATCTCATGCGTTTGACGTTGGCGCCCTCCTGCTCGGCCTCGGCCGAGGGCCTGAGGAGCCCCACGTGGAAGGCGTAGTCGGGCGGGCGGGGCTGGGCGCCGTCGTCGCGGTCGCTGCCCTCGTAGGAGCTGCCGTTGCTGCTCAGGCTGTCCACGGGGGAGCGGCCGGTGAGCTCCAGACGCAGCGCCCCGGGGTACTGCTGCGCCACCGCCAGCACCGCCCCCGCCGACGAGCACGCCGTGCTCCGCTCCCGCCCGGGCGACACCGGCTCCGACTTGATGCTCACGTTGGGGGCGGTGTTCACCGTCAGCATGGCGCCCTGAGGTATATGACCCACGGGCCTGAGGGGGACAGAGGGGACAAGGAGACGGGGTGAGTCACCACTTCCCTACTTCCCGTTTGCTCCTGAAGCACTGTAAGGTAAACCTGGCTTATGCAGGGAGGCAGAAGCACACAAACGCCCCAATTAAAGCAAGACACAGTGGGGAGAAAATGGTACACGGATGTCTATTTGCTACACCAGGTTAGAAAGCCTCTAAGGTCTTTACTGCATGAATACATCTCAACAATGACTGGCTAGGTACACTTATGCTACAGTAACAAGGACCCCTGGGATTTGGAGTCCTGCCATGGAAGGAAGTCTTGCTACCAGTTTAACAGCCAGGCCTCAATCAGACACCCAACACTGACAAGGTTCTCTCAGTAATGTCTGTTTCAAACTGCACAAACCATTTTTCCCGTTCATTAAATTTACAAATGCCCATTGAATGGTCAGTCACCATCTTTCAAATGAAGGAACTCGACACAAATATAAACAGGTATACATAATTAATATTGAGCACACTACATCCTATGTCCAAAAAATATCTATCCCAGTGAGATGAAATTAAATATACAGAAGATAAAGTGAACAAAGTGGTAGATAAAGTACACAAAATGCTAGTTTTGGGGTTACCTGACCTCTGAGAATGAGAGAAAGCTTAACATCTATGCCAGTGAGTATAAAGAAATGAGAAAGGCCTCTCTTTGAGGATGGTGTGCTCTTATAAGTACGTTTGGAAAGTAGTGTACAGATGAGAAGGTAAGGCTCCACCAAAGTCCAGTTACGTGACTGTCCAGCGTAAGACATATGCATACAAGCAATTCACACATCAAAAAGGAAATAGTACTGAAGCAAATAAAAATGGTTGTGGGTCCATACCTCCGAATCAGCACACAAATACATGTGCAACTGAAGAGGCATAAGCAACAAAAACCAGCAGAACAGTGTGGGGACCACTGTATAAGGATGGTTCATTTAAACCAGCCCACAGGAATGTGCATTATCCTTCCTATGGAAACTCCACTTAAACCAGCCCACAGAATGAATCCAAGTGTACAGTTCCAGAGCCCATGAGCCCATGTAAAGCCCAGAGTGACTGTATATACAACGCCAGGCAACATCTGCATAACACACATGAATCTTAAAATGTGTTATGAAAACACAATCATGTCAGTTTGATCTTCTATTTACCCTTTAATAATCTACAAATATATTTCTATTAAATGTCTGGCAGACATACCATATCAAACTGTGTCGTATTATTCCAAATTTTCCAGTGTTTAAAGTCTACACATTGCCATCTACTGACCAAATTTTGGAGGAGGCAAACAACTCCAATACTCTTGCTTGTAAAATGACGGGACAACGATTCTTTGTGTGATCTCTCATTTACTTAACCAAAAAACAAATCTGTGCACATCCAATGAAACAGATATTTAGTGAGGCAAATGAATGTCCATGGACACATATGCCATTTCCAATAATCACATTCTCATAAGTAGTAGAAAATCAATGGATGATTTAAAAAAACAAAAACAAAGGACTATGGAGAGAAAGAGAGGAAAATGAGGGATATGGAGAGAGAAAGGTAAAGAGAACAGTGATATCACAGTATAAACCATAAGGGACTCCTTTACTGTTCTATACAGTTAAAAACAAAATAAATGAATAAAATCGCCAGCACTAAGACATCAAAGTAACTAAAAACCAGTTCAGCTGACAAAATAACAATCCTGCCTGTACATAATCTGTCTTGACAACCATCCAGGCCTGAGGAATCCCAAATTCCAGCCCCAGCTAATTTGTGCCTGATGTTTTAGGTGCTTCTGACACCTGAGTCCAGTGGAAGCCTGTTTCACTGTCGAAGTCATCAGGGGGCTGGAGCCTGAGACGTGTCCTGATTAAATAAGAGTGATCCTTCAGAAGCAGGACTGAAATAAAGCTGACATATAGCAGTAAAAAAAAAAAAAGGTTTCATTTCATTTACATTTATATTGGCAGGTGGTCAACAGGCGAGAGAGCCTATTCCAACAGCCCTCTCTGGGAAAACAGACTATTCATTCCCACTGCTCTCTTACAATGTGTCCCTCTAATGCTGACCGTGAATGTGACACGAAGCAGCTTCCTCATGCTCCCAATGCTGGGCGCCATTCTATGGAAATGACATGGTGACACAGTATGAAAACAATATATGTTTTGGAGCGCATGGGAAATAAGGGTGGAATAACTGCCCCTTTGTTCAGCACCATACCGCAGACGTCTTGCTTGACTTGTATACAGTACAGCACAGCAAACAGAGTTATTAAAATGCAAATCAAGCGCTGTGGCACCTGTTTGCTGATGGACATTAAAACACTCTGCATGCTCCGACAACAATGGATGGCTGCCCGGCGACAGGGTGATTTGAATGACAGATGCTCATTTAAGCCATACATTAATTAGAATGACTTTTTTACATTTATTTATTTGTTTTTCTAAAAATCAACACCGTAATATCTCCCTGGCGTCAGACATTTTGAGAAGGAAATTCAATTTGGGCCTTCTTCAGAAGGTCAGTCTGTGCAGATGAGAGAGAGAGGGAGGGAGGGTGAGGCGTTTAACTGGCTGGCCATCGGAAGCAGGTACGGGATCACCGGCGCGCTCGGGTGGGTGAAATGGAAACCCGGGACCCGCGGGCCGGGGGTTTTGCCGTTTAAAAACGGCAGCCCCGCCCCCGCGGGCCACGCGGACTCAAACAGTGACAGACAGGGGCACAATCACCTCAGGTTCGCGGCGAAACTGGAGGCGCAGTTAGACGCGTCGCCGCCGTGCTTGTCCGCGCCCCACATACTGCGGACAGAAGAGGACACACGCCGTTACACACCGCCTCCCCCACCCAATCACACCCCCCAATCCCCCTCCCCCGCAGTCACGTGACCTGTGTTTACCGTAAACACGCAGCTCTGCTTCGGACGGCTCTGCAACATGGTGGTTATTACTGGAGCATGCCTTCAACATCTATGACTCACCCAGGATCAGCAGCTTGCTCCCCCCCCCCCACACACACACACACTGGAAATGCTAAATGGGACCGTGGCAGTTATTCAGGTCAAGAGCTCAGTGAACGCACAAGCAGCGCGCTGAGTGCAGTTCCGGCGTGTTCCGCTGATTCCTGCAGCTGCGGTGTCGTGTGAGACGCTGGTTGCGTTCTCACATCTTAAGACCTTAAGTCTCGCTGCTTCACGCTGCGTCACGGATGTGTCCTTCGCTGTTTTGCGCAGCGTTTCTATGCTCTTGTTCTATGCAAGCTTTTACACTTGCCCTACACACTGAAAAAATGTTTTAAGTTACTTTTTACTTGACAAGCGAAATTGTTTTACCCCGCTGGCAAATCTTGAAACGAGTAAAACCGTCTCACCTAATTGGCAATCTTTTTGTCTTATTTAGCAAGGAGTAATAGAAATAAGAGCTTATTATAAAACTCTAAATATAAGACCAAAATACTTTTTTTTTTTGTTGCTTTTGCTACAGTGGCCTTTGATCTGGATCATCTGCCAAATGAATGAATAAAGAAACCTTAATCTAACGCTCAGATCAGAATCAGTTTATATAAAGACAAGTCTTTCTATTTCCCATTATATTTCAGTTCTTCCCTCTTCGAGTTTCAAAGCAGTTTCAGTGGAAACAAAATTTACGTTGTCAAATTGTGCCAATTAAATTGTGACGTAGTGCAGAAAAGGATAGAAACTTCAGGTTGCTGAGTGTGTAGGCCTAGACGTAACCTAACAAAACAAGCAGTCAGTTCTTTTAGTCTTTTCAAAATGTTCCCACAACCTGCCAATCTAGACCACTGATCCTACAGTGCCATGAGAAAAAGGAAAATGGTGAAAGAAAGGAGGCGTGTCTCACTCATATTTCATTGGATGAGATGTTAAGGGGGTGGGGTGACCGGACGTGCAATTCTGCAAGAGTGCTGAAAGGGGGTCCCGTGACACGGCAACGAGAAGGATACTCACACTAAGTTACCGAGCGATGCCAAGCTCAGCTGCTGCTGCTGCTGTTGATGGGATATAGTAGTCTGCTGCTGCTGCTGCTGTTGCTGCTGCTGCTGCTGCTGCTGCTGATGCTGCTGTTGCTGCTGCTGTTGCCAAGTGGACATGTTTCCTAGCGACAGGCCACCCGGCGACGCGAAAGCCTGGAGCGCTGTCAGATCTGCACTTGTCAGCTGATAGTCTGAGACAAAGAGAGGGAGAGGGATGCATTCCACACATGCGTATACTGCGCATAAATATTTAACCCAGAAAATTCATAATTAATGCAGATTGAGTGTTTTTCTGGTTTATTTACCCACTAAAGAAAGCGATGACTGTATGCTCGCTCCTGTAATATAAATGGGCTGAATGTCACGGCATGAGACTCCTTTCTTTCTGAGAAGGATGTGGCCATAAAAAAGTGAAACGCAGTAGTGGGGGTAGTGAAATGAGAGGAAAGAGAAGTGGCTCACTGGTGATGTAACGCAGTGCGCATCCAGTACTGGTTAAAGTACTGGTAAATCATCTACAAAAAAAAAAAGGTCAACAGCGAATCTACCGTTTGAGTTTGCGGTCACAGTGAACTCCTTTGCCGTTGTGACGCTGTTAAAGACGGGGCCCCACAGTGTGGCCCACGCGGCACACAGACTCTCGCCCTCCATTACATTACATTACATTACAGGCATTTAGCAGACGCTCTTATCCAGAGCGACTTACACAACTTTTCACATAGCATTTTTACATTGTATCCATTTATACAGCTGGATATATACTGAAGCAATGCAGGTTAAGTACCTTGCTCAAGGGTACAACGGCAGTGTCCTTACCCGGGAATCGAACCTGCGACCTTTCGGTTACAAGCCCAGTTCCTTACCCACTGTGCTACACTCCGTCCTCCGCCCTCCGGGTCTCACCTGTGTTGTAGGCTGTTGGCATGGCGGAGAAGGGCAACCCCTGCGTCAGGAGGCTGGGCGTCGCCACGGAGACCACCGGCGTGGTGAGTGGCTGTGTCACCTGAGAGGCGCCTAACCGCTGAGCATTCTGGGAAGGGAGGGCAAAAACAAGAGTTGAAGGAGTAGCACAACCCTTGTTTTTGTCATGTTCGAGATGCACACAAATCAAACCACACTCAACAGTTCTCTTAATCTCTCTTAACCCTGTTTGGATGGAAAAATGTATACTTCTGCACATAACTTCTTCAAAATTACACGAAGTATAGGGAGAAGGCTGGGTGTTACAATATAACAGAATTTACTGTGTGGTATGCATTATATGGATACTGTATGCCGATAATATACCCCATTAGAATAAAACCACAATTTATAAGCTTATTCGGCATTCTAATGTAGTTTAATACTACATAATCCCTGGACATTGTTGAAAACCATTACCCTTTTTATAGAATACAATTTTACTATACTCATTACTTCTATGGTCAAGCACGAAATACAGTATGCTCTAAAGACATACATGGTGCACTTTTGATACTTAATGGCTGTTTTACATTGATTCTCCAGTGAGTCAATTTCTGGCTTTGGGCTGATTTCTAGGCAGAGCGAATAATGATTTTCAAGTTAGCCTTCATTTAAACAGAGCGCACAGCTGACAGAGAAGACTGCCATTGATGAAGAGGGTGTGCTTGATGAACAGATAACCAGAGCGCACATTCTGTATTCATTCGCATGTCGGAGAAAGGCTTCAAGCAAGGGCGGGGGAACAAAAGAGGGAATGTGGGTGGAGTCAGGCAGAATCCATCAATGACAAATCCCACCACCGACTCAACACCGTGCCCTCCGCTCAAGGCCTCGCCACTGTTCCTATGGGAGGCAGATGGCAGGAGATGCCCTTTCCTGCACTGATGTTGAGATGGGAGGGAGGTCACTCGCCACAGCTTGAGAGCAGGATGCTCACATTATTATTGCATAACTACTGCATTAAATCTGCCTGTGTGTCTCCTTGTACAGAGAAACCTAGAAGACGCTCGCGTATGGAAAGCTCTTATGTAGGCCAAGCTGACCCCACTCATGATCCTTCCCATCGTTAATGTTCTTAAACTTAGGGGTCGTGTGCAGAACAAGTCCTTTGTACACCAGTAATTACTATTGGAAGAGAGTATTTTTGGATTTAAAAAATCATGGAAATCTCTAGAATGCATACCATACAAACGGTGAGGGATTAAGAGTGCCCTTATACTGATAAATAGGTGTACTTCTACTAATTAAAACATGAAGTTACTCTACCTTAATTTAGTCCACACGTTGAAGAAACCCAGTTAGAGAAAAGGGGTTATTCACCATATTGCTCCATTACTTGAGCTTATGAATTAATCTGATATCCCATTCAGGCACTTTATCACACACATTGCATTGTACCACACACGTTGCATTTCTTAGCTAGGCAAGAAACCACAATAAACAAACACCTCCCTCTGAACTGGACAGAGAATAAGCTGTTGTGTACGTGGACGTGAACATTTCAAATACACCGCTGCACCGCTCAATGAAATGTTGGCAAGGCAACCGTATCTCAGAAACGCGTCCGTGTTTAATTAGCGGTGTAGAGGTTCCATTCCGAAATCAGGCAGGACAATCAAGCACCAAAAGCATGCAGTGAAAACCAACTCAGGCCACGGATGTGAAATCAAACACACGTAACACAAACAAACAGAGAGTTTCTGTGTATCTGAACCAACGGCTCTGATAATGAATACACTGTAAAAAAACAACAAAAAAAAAAAAGTCAATCTTAACAAGGATTTTAGTCTTACATTAAGATTTTTTCTATTACTTTTTAAAAATTATTACTTCTAATTAAGAGAAAAAGATTGCCAATGAGGTGTGACAGTTTTTATTCATTTCAAAATTTTCCAATGGGGCAAGACGATTTCACTTGTTAAGCAAGAAGTAACTTAAAACAAGATAATATTGTCAAGTCGAGAGAGAGAAAAAAATATGACATCAAGCCTCATTATAAGACCGAAACACTTGTTAAGACAGATGTTTTTTGCATTGTGCATATGTTCAGTTGCGCCCACTACCTCTAATGAGGATAAGTGCTGGATCGACTCAAGATATTCTTTAACAGTGGGACCATCCAGACTCCTATGTTTACTACCTCGTAGTGTAGAATACCAGAGCAAACAAGTAAAAAAATGTCATGCTAATCGTCTTAGATTTGATTAAACTACTTCAAAGAGCACAGCATATGGGACCAGATACACAAGAGAGCTGAGTGTGGGCTGTTTTGCTGCTAACATCTACATTTACATACGCTCGGCATATGTCCGCTTTCTTACTCACACCTACTTAACATGCACGATTTTCAACCATAGTTAGATTTTAAAATCCATTGTGATCTAAATACTGTGGCGACTATGTGAAATCCCTCCATGTTAAAGATGTGCTGGCCGGATGTGCATATGCAGTGGAACATGCATCTTTTCCAGTGTTACAGGTAGAAGCGCCCGTGAGGCACACTGCAGCTCTGCAGTCCGCACTGACTCCTTCAGCACGCAGCCTCATGTGTTAGCACTGGCCCAGCTCCAGCTCTCTGTGGGCCCTAGCCCTGGGATGAGTACTGTAGGCACTAAGCGCGACTGAGTCCTGGACCCACTCCCGTCAGAAAGCGCAGCTCGAGGACTCCGCGGTCAGCTGACCGGAAGAACGGCGGCGCGTACGCCTTCCCACTCCTGCTCTTCCTCAGGGAGCTCCCGGGGAAGACACGGGGCTCGTCATTTAAGCATACGTCTGCGCTCAGATCTTCAACCGTTTGTGCACGTGACTTCATCCCAGCGCTAGGCTTACCACAGTAAGCGAGAGCGTGTGTGTGTGCGCGCGTGAGAGAGCATGCCTATTAGACAATAAACACAGTTTGAACAACACATGAGTCACGAGGGTAATTCACCTCACTCACCAACTCCAGTTCCTCATCCGTCTGCATGGAGGGGGGGGGAACAAAAGGGCGGGGTTAACCCTCCATTCTAACCTATCAGTGCACAGTTCTCATCCGTAACCCGCGGCTCCACATTGTGCCGTCGATGCTGCCGTGTCTTTATTTCTAACAAACCGTCAACATCAGCATTGCTCAACACGGTAGCACAATGGCTGTGTGTGGGGACTACTTAAGCATTAAAAGCCAGCAGACCAGGCACAATATCATTTGAGCTGGCACAACCCAGGAAACGTCTGTGGAAGGTCCTTCCCAACACGTTAAAGGGAAAACCGTCTGAGAGCTGCAGCAGTCATGAACTCCTGCGCTCGCGTGCGTCATGCTAACAGAACCAGTGCTCTGTATTACGCTCTTTTAAGGCTCAAATGAGAATCAGTCAGGACGGCCTGCTCTAAGCGGTCTGGCTGCACTCACCAGCTGCATCAGGCTTTTGCCACTCTGTGAAGTGATGACCCGGAGGTCCGGCTTGCGGCTGTTCACCATCTGAGGGCTGGGCGGAGGTGGAGATTTGGCCGGGACTACTTTCGCCAAGCTGTTGCCATTAGAGACAGAGAGCAGGCCTGGGGAGGCCCTGGCGCTGATGTACCCATTTGCTGAAACAGTGAAACAGTGACGGGTTAATGCTTTAACAGGAATGCAAATACAACAAGCTCTACACCTAATGAATCCTTTAGAACATTAGAATGCTTGTTTTAGTCGACAAAGTCCAAAAAAGCCACTAAGCAGTGACAAAGGAAAACAATGTCATGATTACCATTCACGAAAAAGCTAAATTCTCATACAAAATCCCCCTATTTATCAAACAATGTACACACGCACACACATGCACACACCTATGTATATATATATATATATATATATATATATATATATATATATATATAAAACACGTTGGTAATAATACACCAGTAACACAGACAGAACATGATAAATGAAGTGAAGTGGAGCTGTGGTCCTGGCTCTATTCACTGGGACCTTCCCAGAACTATCCCCTTCCCAGTGAATGTGTTCCACAGGGTGACCTTTTCACCACACTGCTCTCAAACGATACTGTCCCTCAGCACTGGCAAAGAGAGAATGGACTGAGAATGCAGATAATGGCTGAGAGTGAGACAAAACCTACAGGAACGTTACCAGGTGGAGCTGACCTATCGCAGTAAGCGGTCGATTTGATTGACAGGAACACCTGATTGTCTCAACCCCCACTGACAGACAGACACACAGAAAGACAGACTTGCCCAACTGGTGAGACCTGACAGTAGAACCTGCCAGCACATTCTAGCAAGCCCAGAAAACAAAAAGGTCTACGACAATATACTTCAAAGAGAGGAAGTGGCCATTTTCCAGCCACGAAAACTGCACACTCAGTGTGACCCGACAATATTACGCAGGGTTTCTTTCTCATATTCATGTTTGTTTGGCTCATTGAAAATGCTGGTCACCCACTGTGGGCAGCGAGCACATGTTGAGATCACAACAGCACATCTGAGGGTAGGGGAGCTGTGACAGAGAAGGACACTCCTTAAATCTTCTCTCAGAGACCGAGTGCAAGCGGGAGGAAGAAGGGAGATGTCGAGGGGGGAGACGTGTGTGGGTGTGTGGGAGAGCGAGAGAGAGAGAGAGAGAGAGAGAGAGTGTGTGTGTGCGTGTGCGTGTGAGAGTGTGTGACAGTGTGTGTGCGCAAGTGTGTCTGCGTGTGAGTGTGTGTGTCTGTGTGTGTACGCAAGTGTGTCTTGGAGTGTGAGAGAGTGTGTCCATGTGTGTGAGAGAGAGAGAGCGTGTTTGGGTGTGAGAGTGTGTGTTTGGTGTATGTGTGTGCGTGCGTGTGTGTGTGTGTGTGTGTGTGTGAGTGTATATGCGTGTGTATACATGTGTGCTATAGGCAGCAGGCTCTAGGATGACTGTCCCCTCCCTCTGGGCCTGTGTCTGAGCCTCCTGTTCTCTCCCATGCAGCCCACAGCTCCTATTACCCTGGGCCAGGCGTGGGAATGCAAGGAATGCTGGGTGACGTCAATAGTGACATTCCCAGAGCCTGGGCCTTCGTGCAACAGCTGAGAACCCAGGGAGGGGGAGGGAGGGGGAGGGAGAGGGAGAAGGTGGAGGGAGAGGGAGAGGGTGGGAGGAGGCAATCTTTTTGGAATACATCTCTCACTGCCTCTTGTTTAGATTAAGAACAGTTCAGCTCAAAACGGGGATATCAACATTACTGCAGTGTTCTCTGGGGCTCGCCGTAGGGCTTGTTAAATTTCCAAGAATGCATTTGTGATTGTATTGTCCCTAAAGCTGGCAGTTTTGGGCGTGAACGGGGAAAGTGGGCAGGGCAGTGACGCTGAGAAGCCCAGTGATTGCACTGTGGCCACACATGAGGAAGAATGGCGGCCCTATCAATCACACAATGACTGCCTCAGTTTGACTTGAAAAAGTCCATATATGGAGCTCTGGCAGCTTTCAAAGGCACCTTTAAGGAGAGCGGCCGGCCAGGCCGGGCGACAGTCAGAGGCCAGGGCTTTCTGGGTGGAACAGGCAGTCAGCGGCGGAGATGTGGGGCAACAGCTGCGAGGGTAGATGAGATGGGTGAAGGGCGGAGGTGATGGAGGTGTTAGCCTGGGCCATTCATGCGCACGTCCCGCCCCCCCCCCCCCCTTCTCATCTCCACCGGGCTGTTTACACCACACTGGGTCTGTCCTGTGACCCTCAGCTGTCCCCAACAAACAGGTGGTGTGACAGTGTGCAGTGTGGGGGGGAAGGGGGGGGGGTCAGTGTAACTCGCCATTGACAAGCAACAGTGACTTCTCCTGTCACAAAGGACAGTCATGTTTAGAAGCTGACTCCTCAGAGGTAAAATGTCCATGTCCTTTGATGGTACTCATTTAAAAATTGTTTTTTTGGTACTTCTGTCATATCGCGGGTCTAAATGATCGCAACATGAGTTAATCCACAGTCACAAGGCAAAACAACGCTATGCTACAACTACATCATCTGCAGCACAGGAAAATGAGAATGCTAACTGCGCACTGCAAAAAAAAAAAATGCCTCCTGACCTGTAAAAGCCCTGATTCATTACAGCTGCCAACTGCCCACAAAAAATGTGGACAAAAGAACAAAAAAGTGCTAAAGTGCAAAAATGAAAAGAAAAAAAAAAATGGAGAAAAAGGAACAAACGTTTCAGCCGCAGACCTTCATCAGTGCTGAAAAGCTCAGCAGTCACCAGCATTTAAACAAAGGATTAAATTTTGGCATCGTCTCAAACTAGAAGACAATCATTTTCTAAGCAGACATTAAACAATTTAAGATTTAATATAACTGGCAACTGCTAATAGGCGACAAGGCAATTAGAGATAATCACACCATCATGAATGGCCAATTGTCAAATTCTAAATAGGTTAATTGCCAGTTGCATCAAATTGCTTAGAATGCACCATAGGACATATAGATAAAATTACTGACAAATGTATCCATACGCAGTTGAATAAGACACAGCCAGGACAGAGCAGAACAGAAAAGAAAGATACAGATAAAAGCATAACAAAATTATAAACTAAAATAAACAAGATATAAAATATTCTAACAAATAATACAAAATTGTGTGACTGATATGTTCTCCAGTAAAGACTGATTACCCAAAGACTACGCTAAATAAATGTATAGGAAACACAACAAATTACGATCCACATTCATCCCCCAAGGAAAAAAACGAAAAATGCAGAAAGTTTCCCGTTGGAACAACCGGTCATCAGGGGCAGAACTGTCTGAATGGCACATACAAATCTGCAACACTCTGATTTGCCTGTCTGAAGTGGCTAAATGCAGGAGATTTTTTGTCTTGTTGAGTTACGGCACTGCGATGCTCAATAATTCTCTTCTGTGAAGGGCGGGATGTTTGATCAAGGCCAGCCAATGACATGAGTTACACGGGGAGATCTACATGCTATCGACAGCTGAATCTCATATTGCTTTAATTTATTGTATGGGATGAGTAAAATGTCTGTATGGTCCGCAGTAGGGACAAACAGAACATCTAAGATGTGAGAAGTTGCCAGTGGCATGACCAAGGCTGCCAGTACAGCATGTGCCTTCCCTAAAATGTGTCAGCATGAACCAATTTACCCCTGAGGGTCTGACCCCCGGAATAAACAAGAACGGGACGATCTCGAAGAACATCTGTAGGCTGACTATCACTCTTCAATACATGCCAGTGTTTTAACACAATATCTCTATGGTGCCACTCTAAGGAGAAAACGTAGTCTTAAAAATGACTGAAAGAGGTTTCTTATCTCTATGGTCAGGTGTTTGCACAGTGGCATTATGGGCTCGTCGGACAGCAGCCCCCTGTGTGGGCAACCAAGAGCCAGAAAATCTTTGAACTTGCATCTAGACTGAGCATGAAAATCATCAATGTCAGAAGAAATGCGTTGGAGGTGTAGGAATTGACCATAGAGAAGTACCCGTTTGAGGGGGATGGGATGAAACCTTGTGGCATGCAGGAAACTATGCCTGTCTGTCTCACTTTGGTGTGTAGAGATGTAGTTATTATCCCATCATGCACTGAAACCACAGTGTCCAAAAAAACTGCCCTGAGAGGAATCAACATGAAATGTGAAATCAATAGACTCTCTCCAACAGCGACATATGCCGCAAACAAGTCAAAATCTGCCCTGGAACCTTAAAAAAGAACAAAACAATCACAGTATCTTCGACACAGAAGCAATTGATCTGAGAAAGGACTGTTATTGCAGATATGAAGGTGTTTGAGGTGCACTAGATCTAAATTGGCATAGTCAGGTGCCACTGTGGCTCCCATATCTGCAGTAGCACAGCAGATGCAGTTCTGATCCCGATGAAGACTCTCCTATAGGGGCTTGCTTCCTAAACAGCAGGTGGGAGATTTGGCTGGGTAAACCATATATTCTGACCATGGCCGCTAGCTGCTTTAATTACTAAGGAAATTAAAAGATACCTGTGCCCATGTGTATCGAAGCATTTCTATGAGTTATTACTGCTTTAGAAAAGGACCGGTTTTCCAGTTAGCAAGCAGGGTAGCTCCTAAAGTGATGAAAAACAAAAAACAAAAGACAGCATGACCATGTGGTGAATTCATTTAACCATCCAATTTCGACAAAAGCCGGATGTATCAAACACATTATAAATATACATGAAAATAAACAGGATTTAGGAGATGATCTTTCCCAGAGATCTTTACACTGATTAATTAATTAATTAATTTACAATTCATTAAATTAGACTATACACCGCTCAAGGTCACAACAGCAGCACCCCAGCCGGGAATCAAACCCACAGACTCATCAGAAGAGCGGATGACTAATCAGCATCCTACATCGCTGCCAAATATCACTAATCACACTAATCGTTCGAATTGCCTTGAACCGCATTGGAGATAAATGGCTGTGCAGTTCTGCATGCAGCTTTTGCGTATTGTTAACCAGTAGTATTTTTATTATACTTTTTACAGCAAGATAGGTATTAAGAATATATAAGTAATGAGGTTTCTTTTAGCCCTACGAAGTTTCACACAATAATCTCACTTTCAAAACAAACTGCCCGTGTTAAATTCATAAATATATAAAAGCCTGTTTATTTACTGAGTCGACTTTCCCAGGTCTGTAATAAGCAGGTGGAATCAATGTCTCTACTTGGAACTACAGTTAGAAACTGGCCTGGAGTAAGTTAACCCCCCTCCCCACGCACAGCCTGTCTGGGAGGGGGGTTCTCCAAAGTCACTCTGAATGGGAATGCATCGTCTTATTAATCCGCACGACTCACACAAGTTAGCAATCTATCTGCTACACCGAAAATCTATCATGACCAAATTGCATGTTTTTCGTCGATGAATACATAATTTAATGTTTTCCGAAACATTTACATCTGCTGAATGAAATGTGCTCCCTGGGGCTGTTTTTGGCAAGTTCCTAAAATGAGAGCTGAAGTATGGAAAAATAAATCTGGGTATTTCACTTCAAATTGATATTACTGGCTTTCATCATCCCTCTCTGGAATGAGCATCAATCCACCAACAACTGAACATGTTGGCCGTGCTGGCCTTCTCTTTGTGGTAGGCCCGGGCAACGTGAGCACTCCCAACTCAAATCAAATCTGACAGGGAGACCGCTATGCCATTCTGCACTGAGCTCCAACAACAACAGAACGCCAAACTTCTCTTCCAACAAAGCGCGTTAAAATCAGCCCGTCTTTCTTCAGCCAACCATCATACAAATCAGGTTGACTACTTCACTTAACTACTTGAAATGCAAGAAACAGCTTGCACCGTTTGCCATTTTAAGGTGGACAATGCTGAGACTATCAGGCAAACTACTATAAAACACTAATAGTAATTAAGTCTTGCAGGACAAACAGACACAGGCCTTCAGAGAATACTATGAAGGGCACTACAGCTCGCTGCCTATTAAAATCACTGCAAACAACGCTGTGTGTGTGTGGAAGAGCACCTCTGAGAAAGAGAGTGTCTGTGCCGAGACGGGGGCGCACTGGCTCCTTCCACTCACCGACTGGACTTGGACACGCTCCGTTCGAGTTGTTCAGGTCACCTCCTAAAAGTGCACCTGCGGAGGGCACACGAGCATATGGAGTCAGGGAGTCACAGAGTGAGTCAGGGAGTCACAGAGTGAGGGGGGGAAGACGAGCATATGGAGTCAGAGAGCCACAGAGCGAGTCAGAGAGTCATAGAGTGAGGGGTGGGGGGGGGGGCGGCACATGAGCATATGGAGTCAGAGAGCCACAGAGTGAGCCAGAGAGTCACAGAGTGGGGGGGCACAAGCATATGGAGTCAGAGAGTCAGGCAGCACAGCCCCATCAGCTGGTGTTAAAGCAAATACTCGCCTGAGGACCCAAAAATGGCAACACTGCACAAATTAGACTCAGAGAACGCCTTCTCATAGGTTCTGTTCCTTTCGCCCATTCAAATACAGTTTTATAATATTTTTAATCACACCTGGCTCACTAACAGCTAAATATCCTAAAATAAATAAGCACACTGCTTAGGTGTGCCATGTAAAATTAAATTACACCACTCAACTACAAAGACAGTAATAATGCTCTAAATGGAACAGACTGAGGGAAATTAGTAATAGAGCCCCATTTAGGACACTGCGGTAGGAAAAAAACAATTATGAACATGCAGGGATGCAAATAGTTTTCAGTATAATTGCACCTATAAATAACTTGCACGACTGTGCTGACATTTCAGTCTGGCATATAAATACAATTTGGAACAAATGCATCCACTAGAAGGAATATGTCACATGGGAAATATATGGCATAATCTTTACAGAACAGAGCTTAATATCATGAAACGGGGTCTACTACAATTTGTAATTCAATATTAAGGCTATGATAGACATGATAGAAATCATTTTATATGACAGTAATCATTCATTTTTGAGAAGGAATATGACCAGCAAGCGTAGGGAAGAGCAAACAAGTCACAATGTCTCTCTGCAGCTAATTGAGGCTCTCCATCTTCACAGGGATGAATATCTTAGCAATCTTGCCACCTCACTCACCTGCACTGGCCGGTCTCTGCGGTAACCCTGGAGACACCGTGTTCCTCTGGAGGGCTGGTTGCTGTGGCGACAGGAGGCGGGGATCTGTGAGTGATGATGTCACAAAGGAAGTGGTAACCAGGGCACTGCCGGGGTTGCTGAATTGTAGTGCGTTCTGATTGGACACGGGGACTGTGACTGGCATGGAGAAAGTAGGGGGCGGGACAGCAGACTGAAGGAGAAAAGGAGAGAAGACTCTTACAGAGATGCACAGGCACATACACACAAGAGTGCATTTACTTACTGTTGGCAGATCACATGCAATATTGATCTAATTATACCACACCGACAGAAGTTCATTGTTAGAGATCACAAACAAATCATTATTGGTAAAATTCAATTGTTACATTGTTATGTAACTCAATGGCCAAAATGTTATTTAACTGAAGCAACTTCCCAAGCTAAAAGCTATGTCATCAAGTTAATAATGTATAATGAGAACATTTACATTCATAAGCACATATGAATCACAAAGTTTACACATGAACAACAATAACCTTTGAAGAGTGTAGGGTGAAACAGTAAAAGTGAAGGAAAGAAAAAAGCACCATTTTGGATCAAAAAAGGACTTGGACACTATTAATCGGGTAGGTACCTGAGAGGCATATTTCCCAACATTATCACTCATTTTCCCGCCTCGGGTATAGTCCTGTCACTCACTCTAGTCTCATGTGCAACTCCAGACATAAACCGCACAACCATACATATGATATCACCTTGATTTTCTTCAACTTCTTTCCAAATTGTTTGGGTTTATTTGAGGTTTGTCTGATTTGGTGTCCCAGTGTTCCATCTTCTGATTTCATAAATTTTTTTAAATAGTTTGGTGTTTAGGTAAAATTATTTTACAGGGAAATCGCTAAAGACTTTCCGCAAATGGGTATTAGGACACTAACTACTTAATTAAAAGATCCTCTGTCATTACCTGTTGCCAGTTTGTTTAGTACGGCTGGCTCATAAAGCCACTGTGGTCAGAATGTAACATGGCCAACATTTTACTCTGGGACAAAGATGCTCATAGCTGTGAGGAATCAGCACATACTCTAGAATATGACCAACTCCAGTCCAAGTTTAGAATGCATTTTGGTGAGCTTCAGAAGGGATGTGAAGCTCTGACTGAAAAAGACTCATATGAACTGCGAACAGGAGCTAAATCGTAAAGTGATTCCCTATGCTCCAAAAACCTTTTAAGAATTAAACCTGTCACAATTGGAAAATATACTGTTTTGAAAATGTGCGCATTATAAAAAAACATATAATGAATGCAAAACTCTTGTTCTTTGTGGTCTGACAGATGAAGTGAAGTCTTTGTTATGCATACTGCATGACTAAGATGATTTGACAATTACATTTTTTTTGTTTAGGCAACATAAAAACAAAAATGTAAACTACTGAAACAATAATTGAGGGCTCCTTTTATCATTTTCTAATTTTTACAAAGTGAAGTGTGAAGTTGGTGTCTTAAGGATGGGAGTCCGAATTAAATTAATGGCATAATAGCACACAACAGAATGCACATTAATTTGCAACTAAGTGCTATAAGAGGTTTACAAGAGGCCAATGCTTTAACATTATGAATATTCAACAGGTCTGAATCAGCACAGTTGTGTCTGACTCACAAAGCTTGGTTTTACATTAAGGGCCAATCCACCGGGGAACTTGGAATACAGCCTTCTTACAGCAACCCACTTTCCCCTGTTTGTCGGCAAAAACAGGGCCCCTATATTTAAAATGTGGGACAGACATGGCCCCATGTGTCCTGAATGGAACCCAGTTTAAATGAGTTGCAATGTTACCCTTTGTCTCTCCCAGAATCTCGTCTTCCCTATCTCTGAGCTGATTGGATTTTCTCTTCTTTTTTTGTACAGTTAATAAATCAGACCAGAAGGGGCCAGGGCAAGATGGCAGTTCAACAATGAGCATGCAGGCCATTACACATAAGGACTATACACCCCTTTACAATGCCTTGAGAACATTACAGATGGTATCAACAACCTATTAAAAGCCATAAGCCATCAAGTAATCTGCATTTGACACTGAAGATAAGCCCACTTAACTGTGTGTGGGAACACAACTACACTCGCTGTTCCTTAACTGTGGTACTGCTCATCACACTGGTTCTAGGGTAATCAAAGAAGACAAAAACTCAGCCTGGATGGAGACGTACAAAACTGGAGCTCACCCTCACAAAGGCAAAGGTCCAGGTTGAGAACCAGAATGGCTACTGAGGAGAAGTTTCCAAGGGAAAAAAAACCCAGCATCTGGCTCCAACTTTAAATAACATACCAACAAATTGAGTGTTCATTACAGACATGGCTACTTCTCCCAGCATGAGCCCTAAATGAGTAATTAGACCCATTACCTGCAGTCCAGAAAGAGTGATAAAACTGTGATGTAAGTTTGTGGTTTACCCACACGAAAGCTCATCCATTGCAACTCAAGCGCAAGATGCTCTGCTGTTTGTGGTTTGGTAGAAAGGACTCATTGTCATATGTTGGGTGTCATGTTTTAACTTGTACGGTGCGTGCTGTGTGGTAGTGCACAAGCCTACTCGATAAGGCCTGATGCTGCCACTTGTTCTGACTGAGCTCAAATTAGATGAGTTCAGCTGAGCCTCCTACTGAACAGTGAATTGGGAGTAAAGCCCCTCGTATGTACCGTCAGTCCTGCAGGAAATGAATGCATTGTCTGACTGCAGCGTTTGTGAAAGACAGCGCGCAACGGCTTTGGTGTCGTACGTTAGCATATCACTGACATTTTCTGGCAGTGAAGCCCTAATGGAGACCTGCGGATGCGTGTGCGCGCACGGGTGACCCACACACAGGCATGCTGGCGGCCACAGCACTGTGTTACATCACCGCACACGGGCCGGGCAGGGCGGGTTAGTGTCAGTGAGGACCCGGCTGGGAAACTGTAGCATACAGCACGTCATAGTAAAATGGTGGAACTTGATCCTTGGAGCCTGCAGCTTTCCTACTACCAACAGCTGTATCTATGACCACGAGTCACATGACATTCGGCGTTTACGTCCGAGTGCCAATCATAAACGCTGGTCACTGCTGCGCAAAATTAAACTGGGATTTCGGAGGGACTTGGGTTTCAGGTTTTGAAGACAGATACTTATTTAAATGAAAAAATGGGCCTTTCCATACAGTTTATACTGTATATATACAGTATCAAATTTGAAAGCTTTATGACATATTTGCCACCTTACACCACTCATCAACAGCATACAATTGTTGTGTAATGTAAAACTGAACATGTATTCAATTTCACTTGAATCTCAAGAGTACTTCCCTAAATCTTATAAAGCTTTTAAAATCAAATCAAGCATTTTGCATACAGATACAGAGTGATATTGCAGGGAGTGACATAACAATGAGTCTGAGGAGTCGGTTTTTCTCCGAATGCCAGTCATAAACACTGCCTTCAGAAATATCTCAACCAGACTTTTTTTATTTCTATTTCAGAAATCATTTGCCACCTAGTTTGAGCTCTAAAGATGCCATCACAAGGGTCCCAAACTGCTCTCCAATAGAAATGGAAGGTGTACAAAAAAAAAATAATGATTTCATTCACGGAGTACTTGATCTTTCAGTTCCAAGGGAAAATTTTAATTGGAATTTGATCGTAATAAAACTGCAATATGGTTAGTCTAACTGCAGATAAGTACTGACACACACAATCAATAATTACCTTCAGATAGCCTTTATTTATATACTGCAATAATGAACTTTTTAGTCTGTAAAATTATACACTGACATGAACGTTGGGACCTTGGCAAGGCCATTTGGGGCTTGTTAATGTGAATGCAGCTTCTAAACAAAAACAATGATTACCTTGTACAATGCTTTATTACCTTTCCATAAAAGCACTGCGTAGCACAATAAAACGGTAACTGTAATAAACGTATAAAAGCGAAGCGGCAAGAAAGCAGTAAGGTATACTGACCGTGCCTCAGAAGAATACTTTTCTACCAATTTATTTCCAGTTAAACGCATTAAATTCCTGTCATTCTCTGGGCTCAGAAGAGTGGGTGGCCGCAGTGAGTTAAACAGAGATTATAATGGATTCAATTACATGGTTAAGTGCTTAGGTGGAAGGACGGCCACGTGAAACAAGATCAGGGACACAGATTAAGTGGTTTGATGTTGTGACAGTGATCACACTGGAACGAAAACCAGGAAGTATGAGTTAATGCTCTACTGCCTCTCATTATATTCTCTATAATCATATTTTTATCTCTATTGAGCAAATTGCTAGCAGGCATCTGGTCTTCTGTATTCACCAGAATATGAACTAATGAAAACGTGATTACATGCAAGCCTGTTAACAGTGCGCTACAATACTCTTTTACATTTTTTCTACACGATACTTGTTTTGATATTTGATAAACGGTGCCCAAACCATGACTTCAAAATCATTACATTCAACATGTCCTAAAATGAATGTCTTCCATGAATCAACATATAAATGGAACAGGACATACTTGAACAGAATTGCTGATTGCCCGGACCCTGTTCATTCTTCCTGGGTCTACCCCTGTGTTTTTCTGATTCAGCCAATCCTGAATCACATCCAGCTGTCAGGAGTTAAGCCCCGCCCCTCAGTAACCGGCCAGCGACGGCACTAACCCGTTTTCCCCCGCTGAACTCTCCTCTGGAGGTTTTCCTCAATGCCAGGGCATCAGCCCGCATTAAAGCCATGGCCTACTTTTGCTCCCTCCATCTGTCCCAGAGTCCCTGAAAGTTCCCCGCTAACTTCAGGAACGTTTTGTTCCGTTCGCTACTGGACCACGTCTAGTGCTGGCTCAGCAAGAAAAATAAAAAGGTCTTTGAAGGTCTTTCAAGGTCATTTAGAATGTTCATAGCAACAGAGCTGGCCTCAATACTACTGCACGACTACATGGGTACTGACGTATAAAGAGGATAGTTTCTTGAATTAATTTCTCTCATAATCGTGCAGACCATGTCTGCCAGATATTAATAATCTATTTAAAAAAAGGTTTGGGGCTGCTTTCATTAAAATCATAATGCAAGTCAGCTAATGTCAGAACCACTCAACCAAGGACAAGGATAAATAAAGACTGACACAAACAAATATTTCGGCAGCAAAGGGGATAGTTTGATGCATTTAAAAATTCACTGGTTTCACACTTTCTGTTTTCCAAACTCCCTTGCTGAGGAATCTGCCTGCCCAGCCAAACACACTTAAAGAGATTGGAGAACAAGCAGGATTAGTCTAGCATATCCCAGCCTGTGGGTGCCATGTTGGGATTATAATTCTGCCTGAAAGATTGGTGCTGTATGCTGTAGCTTTCTCTCGCCTGGGAGAGGTGTGCTGGGCAAGGTGGGGGAGGGGGCGTGTGAGAACCTCAGAGCTGCTCTCCAGTCCAGACTGTCCCCTGTTCCAAACACACTGATCCCCTATTCTAAAAACACTGATCTCCAATTCTAAAAACACTGACCCTCTGTTCAAAACACACTGATCCCCTATTATAAAAACACTGACCCTCTGTTCCAAACACATTGATACCCTATTCTAAAAACACTGACCCTCAGTTCTAAAAACACTGATCCCCTGTCCTAAACACACTTAACCCCTGTTCCAAACACACTGATCCCCTGTTTCAAACACACTGATCCCTCGTTTCAAACACACTGATCCCTGTGCCAAACATACTTATCCCCTGTCCTAAACACACTGATCCCCTGTTCTGAACACACTGACCCTCTGTTCCAAACACACTGATCCCCTGTTGTAAACAAACGTATCCCCTGTCCTAGCTGTTCAGTCTGATCTCAGCCAAAGAATGCCTTCTGCCTGACAGGAGGCAACCGCAGTGCGATTAACAGGAACTGAGTTACACGGGTGCAAATGGCGTTTCAAGTTTTATTTGTTACGGTTGTCATGGTAAAGTGTACTGTACACTGTCTGCAGCTTTCAACTGCTTGCGTGGGTGTGTAGGCGTAAAGCAATAACTGAAATTCATATTATAAGGAAATATCAAGCTGTTTTTAATGCTTGAGGTTGTTTACCTAAATAGATGTAAAAAAAAAAAAAAAATTATTTGCTGATAATTTTTTCCCCTGTAAATACACAGGAGTCTCAATGTTTGGGTAGGAGCTGTGCTTAATGTAGCGAAAGACATATATTAGCCTAATTCCAAATTATTCCAGTGCTCTTACTGTCGACTACTTATGATGTTCATTAGCATTTGATCTATCCTATTTAAACCAGCGCAACTATGAAAACGTTTCACTAGTAAATTAAGCAAATGGGCGGAGCCTGTGTAACACCTTGCTAAAGCAGAAAGCCAATCACATGCGCTGCTCTGGGTGTTGTGACGCCACCGCTAACCCCAGGTCCCATCACATGCACAGCCAGGCATTTCTCTAGCACCGCCCCCCCCCCCCCCCCAACGTGAGGACCGTGGGCTAACACCGGGGAAGGACTGGCCGGCATGCCCACTGGGATGGCAACAGACTCGGAGTCTGACAGAGACTTTAAAGGCACAGGAGAGAGAGGGAGGAAAAGGAAAGGAATTTGACGAGGAAGGGACACCAATTCGGACGCGGTGCGAAAAATCGCCCAGACCCGGCGGACGGAGACGAACAGCGCTCTCGCGCGGCTTTCCCTTCGCTGAGATTCCCGTGCCTTTAAGAGCCTCCGGACCCCACCCCCCCTCGCCCAATCGCACGCTCGGAGGCGACCCAGCGGAGGGAGACGTGGAGGATAGAGGGGGGTGGGGGGGGGGTGCGGTTTGTGGGGTCGGGGGGGGAGGGGGGTAGTGCTCTGTGAGTTGCCGTCCGGGCCCTACGGAGGCCGTTCCTGTACTCACTGACAGCCTATAGCTCTGCATCATTTTATCAAACTCCTCGTCAATTTTTTTGTATTTCTCCTCGGTGCGGGGGGTGAGGGAGAAGGACTCCTCAGGGTCAGGGCTCTCTGAGTCCCGGTGCTCTTTCTTGTTCAGAGCCTTCGAGTCAGGAAAACGAGAGACAGAGAGAAAGAGAAAGAGAGAGAGAGAGAGAGAGAGACAGAGACAAAGAGAAAGAGAGGGGAGGTTAGAGGAGGAGAGGAACAGGGCAGCAGGTACTCACTCCGTATCTTTTGAAGAGGATGTCCAGGTCATCGTTGGTCTTGCGGTACTTGTCCTCGCTCAGGGGACTTTGGTCGATAGAGTCCTCCCCGTCAGGCTCTGGACTGTTGCAGCCATTAAAGCCTTTCTTTCGCAACGTCTGAACAGTTTTTGAAGAGCAGGAGGAGGGAGGAAGAGGAGGAGGAAGGAGAGGGGTAGAACAGGTTTACAGAACAGCTGCTGGCTTTCTAGCAGATTTTCAGCACCTGTTCACCATCCCCAGCTACCCAGCCGAGAGTCCCTCAGATAACTCCAACTACAAAATTCACCGCTCTTCCTCAAACCAGCAAAGCACCATGGCCAAAGCCTTAAGAGTCTGTGGCAAAGTGTGGTGAAAATGCCGCCATTCGCTTAACTGATACACAAGGCGATTACATTGCCCATTAAGCACAAGACCATGTTCTCCAAAAGAAAATCCGTATTTACAGCCCAGAAAAATGTGTTGGCAATGAAGAGGCATTGATAGCCTCCTCTTCCATCTATGCCAGGCCCAGAGCAGGAGACACACTGGGCTTAGGCACTGAAGAGTATGGGCTGGATTCCATCTCTCCAATGCTACAGCTCAGCTCCACTGGTACTGCGCAGCTCTACCCGGTCTGTACAAACCCAGTGCAGCCTACCGAAGCTGTTCATTCCCCCTCTCTCCTCTTTTCTGCAGCAACAACAACAAAAACAACCATTTCTGTGACACCCCTTGCCTCGTTCAAACACTTTCAATCAGGAGATGTGGTTACGTAGCTGCCCTCTTTCACACTAGCAGCCACACTATAAATAACAGCTACGAGCTGCAAATACCAAAAAGTAACATCTAAATCTACTTTCCCCGGCAGGTCTGGTACCAGCAACACTTCACCTGAAGAGGGGCCAAAGCTGTCAGCCATACAAAACGCACACGCACATGTACAAGCACACGCATCGGGAAAGAGACGTGTGCAACACAGAGGACTCTCTCCGAAGGTGTTACGCAGCTTCTCAAAGCTGAGCTAAGGGATTTTTTTGGAGGTTACATAGCGTTCCCGTCTCGTTTTCAGAGGAACTGGGGAGTCAGGTGTTACCAATAATTAGCTCTGCTGGTGGGAACCTAATCAAACAGTAAGCCAGACTCCATCCAGGAGAACGTGTCACTTCCTTTCACTATAAATAGATGAGCGCTCATCAGAAGGAATAGCACAGGAGGACCACCGAAGCCATCTCATGCACTTCCTCTGAGGTCAAATGTTCCGGTTAAGGTTACAGACTTGAGCTGGTGGTAGAAAATGACACCAGCACACAGTAAAAACATCAGCGCTCGGCCCTGTGTCTCAAAGTCGTGAGTCCCCATGTCCCTAGCCCGCAGGCGTCGGTCTAAAGGACAAAGGTGTTAACAGCATTACATTCTCTGCCATGAAGGGGATATGCACACATCTAAGAGCCTTTATTCTTCATAAGCTCTGCGCTGGTGAGATGTGTGATCCGGGGCGGCCATGTTGGCTCAATCGCAGGCAGCTGTCGGTCAGGCTGGCTTTCAGTGAGCCGCGTATGTGCAGCTGGCTCGGCGCACCTCTCTCCCGCGGGCCAGCCCTTGCAAGCGCAGGCTCTATTGTGTTGCCAGGGTAAGATTCCCCTGCAGAACAGCACAGATTGTGACTGGCTGGCTCTGTTCTCCATCCAGACCCACCCCTCCTCCCTCCCTCCCTCCCTCCCTCCCGCACACTCGCTCGCTCGCTCGCTCTTCCCCTCCCACGCCCGCCGCATCTCCATCCCTCCCTCTCATGCCTCTCTCCCTCCTTCCTCTCTCTTTCTCAAACCTTCTTTTTTCATCTCTCTCTCCCTGCCCCACTTTCTCCCTCTGTCTGTAGCGCAGTAAGCGTTGAGTTGCGATGAGCCATGTGTGCAGGACCAGCGAGGCTCCACTGAACGCGGGAGCAGAATGTGGTGTCGCGTCCCACTTGCTGTGCGCGGTGGCCCCAGGGCATCCTGGGAGAACGGCGCCAGGGCCGCTGCTTACGCACACCGCCGAGCGATGGAGCACCAGGGCGACGACGGAGCACGGGATCGGCTGAACGCACAGCAGCCACAGCTCCTTCCCCACAAGCCCCTCAACAGCCCTTCACCGGCCCCACAGCAAGCCCTGCATGACTTACACATGCCTCTAATGGCCTTCCTCCATCCTCCAACAGCCTGGAAGACAAGCCTCTCCAGCCTTGCCCAGCAGAGCAGATTATCAGCTCTCCACCAGCACCAAACACACGCGGAGCGCATGTAACGTCTCATAACCTTCAAAACTCATGTACGCGTGTGCATTGTGGGAGATCAAGGTCGCGCATTAAGCTGCATCCCATAGAATGGCCTTCCTCTGTTCTCAATCAATATCGTATTACCTAACAGGCGGGACGGCCAGGTCTGATTCTGAAGCAGACGATCGGGCCGGTTTGCGAGGTCCCGCAGGAAGTGTGGGCGACCCGGGCGCTGTGCCCTGCGCGCAGAGGACCCCCTCCTGTCTCAGCCCGCCCCCGGGGCCCGACGGCTCTTCGCGGGGCGTGAGTAACGAACGTGACGTCGGCCAACGGCCTCGGCACCCCGGGAGCATCGCCAGGGGTTCTCCGAAGGGGGCTCCTCTCCTCAGGAGACCTCGGTGTCCCGCGTGGAGCTGCATCCCCACGGGGCCCTCCGCTGCCAGGGCGCAGCCGCTACTGAGGCCTGATTGGTCGGGACGCTGTAACGCACCCGGCCTGCCCAGCGATGCCACTCAAGCGTGACACCCGAGCGCATCCGGGCTATGACAAAGCACTTAAGCTCCCCCCCCCCCAAGGCTGCTTAAGAAAAGGGCATCCCTTCTTCTTTCCCTCTCTTTCCCCATCCATCTCCCTTCCCTCTCCCTCTCTCTCTCTCGCTTGCTCTCACACTCCCCCTCCCTCCCTCCCTCCCTCCCTCTCTCTCATGATTGGGATCTGCAGTCGAGCGGATTAACACATTCTGGCAGGAGAAGCAGGCTGCCTGCTCTCTCAGCACGTGCAGAAGTAACACAGGGAGAGAGCATGTGTGTGTGTGTGTGTGTGTGGAGGGGGGATTGGGTGGTTCGGTGTGTGTGTGTGTGTGTGTGTGTGTGTGTGAAGGGGGGGTTGGGTGGATCGGTGTGTGCATGTGTGTGTGTGTGTGTGTGTGTGTGTATGTGGGAGGGGGGGGATGGGGGTGGAGGAGGCACTTGCTTGGACAAACCCATCAGCTGGCAGCACAGCAAAGCCATGAATTTTGTGTGCATGCATGTGAACATCTTTTTCTGCTCCCTCCCTGTGAAACACGGCGATTTCGCCAGTCGGCTTCTCAGAGAGGCTCTCTGGGGGAGCGCTGCCTCTGAAAGAGCGTGTCAGACCCCATCAGGCCGGGGCCAGGCCAGCCTCCCTAACCCTGGACCCGATCTGAGGGGAAGTCCCTGCGCGGAGCGCGGCTGGGCCGGGCCCGGAGCCATCCGCGGCGTCCCTGAATACTGCATGAGCCCCGCGCTCGCGCTCCCACCCGCTCGGGCTTGCGCTGATGCAGCCCGGAGCGGCCCGGAGCGGCCCCACGCGGCCCCACGCCCCTGCGCACCGCCAGCCAGCGCGTCCACTCAGGAGCCATCTGCAGCTCCGGCCTGCGCTCTCCCCGCCCGCTTCCGCACAGGGGGAAAAAAAGAGCTGCTGGTCTCTCGCCATCGCGAGCTCTCTCATCCCCACACCAGAGCTGCGCTTCTGCGCCTGCTGGTCCGGTGCGTGCGCTCACGTGCAATTTCAGACTCCTGCACAGGACTGATTCTTCTGGAATGTTTTTGCAAAATTCCTATTCAGTGTTCTAGAACTCCGTTGGTTTCATTTATCAGTAGCGACTGTGACATCAGCATTAGAATGTTCAGTTTAAACTATTCTAATCACCTGTTTGTGATCTTACACCTTTTAACCCTTTCATGGCTGTGATCACACCGGATGCGCTTCGTAGGTTTGAAAACACTAGGCGCACTAGCAGTCTTGATTTTATGAAGCCTACCCAGTAAAAAGCAACGGAGGAGTTTTTTCTGCTGTTGCTAGGCAATCGCACTCTGCTCCAATCACTTGGCGTACTTTGTTAGCATCGTTAACGCAATTAGCAAACTAATTCTACTGGAAAGTTTAATTTTTCATTTGTTTTTTTAAACAATGGATAACCAGAGAGCACTTGCATTCACTCTTTTAGAGAGCGAGTTACAAAATGAGTTGAAAAAGAACTTTTGTGAAATCGTATAACTGGGTGGGTCGAAATGGCAAGAACATATTCTCAATAAAATTACCAGGTTGCAAAAAATACTGGTTGAACATTACTGTGTAACAGAAGGTACCAGGAATGATTATCCCTTACTGTAGATGATACTGAAGAATAGCATTACTGTGTGGAAGAAACCAGTGAACAGTATTATTATGTTGCACACGGTACCAGCTGAAAGTATGGCTATGTTGCAGCAGGTGTCAGTGGAGAGCATTACTCTGCTGTAGCAAGTCTCAGTGGAGAGCATTACTCTGCTGTAGCAAGTCTCAGTGGAGGGTGTTACTGTGCAGTAGAAAGTCTCAGTGGAGGGTGTTACTGTGCTGTAGCAGGTCTCAGTGGAGAGCATTACTATGCTGTAGAAAGTCTCAGTGGAGAGCATTACTATGCTGTAGAAAGTCTCAGTGGAGGGTGTTACTGTGCTGTAGAAAGTCTCAGTGGAAAGCATTTCTGTGCTGTAGAAAGTCTCAGTGGAGAGCATTACTATGCTGTAGAAAGTCTCAGTGGAGGGTGTTACTGTGCTGTAGAAAGTCTCAGTGGAGAGCATTACTATGCTGTAGAAAGTCTCAGTGGAGAGCATTACTATGCTGTAGAAAGTCTCAGTGGAGAGCATTACTATGCTGTAGAAAGTCTCAGTGGAGAGCATTACTATGCTGTAGAAAGTCTCAGTGGAGGGTGTTACTGTGCTGTAGAAAGTCTCAGTGGAGAGCATTACTATGCTGTAGAAAGTCTCAGTGGAGAGCATTACTATGCTGTAGAAAGTCTCAGTGGAGAGCATTACTATGCTGTAGAAAGTCTCAGTGGACAGCATTACTATGCTGTAGAAAGTCTCAGTGGAGAGCATTACTATGCTGTAGAAAGTTTCAGTGGAGGGTGTTACTGTGCTGTAGAAAGTCTCAGTGGAGGGTGTTACTGTGCTGTAAAAAGTCTCAGTGGAGAGCATTACTATGCTGTAGAAAGTCTCAGTGGACAGCATTACTATGCTGTAGAAAGTCTCAGTGGAGAGTGTTACTGTGCTGTAGCAGGTCTCAGTGGAGGGCTGGGCCAGCAAGGTGGCAGCAGGTCCAGCTGTCCCTACTGTTTCCATCCCACTGTCCTACAGGCGCCCGTCCAATCGCAGGAGGGGACTGGTAAGTCTCTAATCTCCCCAAACCAGAAGGGAAATGCCTGTCCTGGCTTTGGGGGGGGGGGGGGGATGCTCATATGCAGAATGATCACAGGCAGGGGCAGCTATCCCAGCCCCCGTGGGTCAGCAGCACCCATCTGGCCCCAGTAGCAGGGCCACACTGCTCACACCCCCCACAGGAGCCCCAAAGTGTTGAATCAGGGGCCAGAGCCGCGCTGAAGACGCCGCTCCAGATACACCGTTACAGCAGGATCCCATCACGGCCGCGCCGACGGAGGCACGGAATCAGACGCTTCGCCCGTTTAATCACACGCTGCCTCCGAGACAGCGCGGCCCGTGGACGTATGGAACCCACCAGGGCTCCGTCAGCCCGCAGAGGCAAAACACCCCACGCAAAAACACACCACCGCAAAGCAGAACTCCTAAAACAGGCCGGCGCCCGTGTGTACACGGTAACCACAAAACCAGCAGCCGGTAACCCAAAACACCCCACGCAAAAACGCACCACCGCAAAGCAAAACTCCTAAAGCAGGCCGGCGCTCGTGTGTACACGGTAACCACAAAACCAGCAGCCGGGGAAGAGGGGCTCCCAAAAGCCGCCCTACGCCTCCCTCCCTCCCTCCCTCCCTCCCGCTGGGGCCCGAGCCACCGCCGCCGGCCCTTTAAGACGTACCTCGATGATGTCGGCGTTGGTCCGGCTCTCGTGCGGCTCGTTGTACTCGGTGTACTTGAGCAGCACCTTGTCCATGTCGGTGCTGGCGTACTGGAACAGCTTGTTGGAGTGGTTGAAGATGATGAGGGCGATCTCGCAGTCGCAGAGCACGCTCAGCTCGTACGCCTTCTTCATCAGGCCGAACTTGCGCTTGGTGAAGGTCACCTACAGAGGCGTGGGGGGTGGGGGGGGGGGGGGGGAGAGGCATATAATTCAGTGGAATGATTAAAATAGGGGGGGCGTGGAACCGAAAGGGTGAATGAAAGGGTGAGGGTGAAAGAGAAGAGGTTGTGAGAGCGGTGAGAGAGAGAAGTGGGGAAGCGCACAAGAAAAACAGGGAATAAGATATGGGGGTTGAGCAGAGGAGAATAACAGGAAGGGAAGGAGAGACAGGAAAGTGCAGGACAGAGAGGCGAGGGAGATGAAAGGGAGAAGGCGGAAGAAAGAACGATAAGGTCAAAGAACAGAAAGCTGGACAAATACCACACACGAGCCGGCACAATCAACTGAGGAAAAACAAGGAGAAAGTCACCTCACACAAGTCAATGACTGAGACGGCACTCGCACTAATACAGCGGGGGAAGTGCACTACGCTCACCTGAGCACAGAATCTCACACAGATCAAAGGGGGGCAAGGCAGATTTTCTGGAGGGGAACATAAAATGGGAGTTTTGCCTTTTCGTGCACGGTGCGTTTCAGAGAGGAGACGCGTGTAAAAGGGGGGCCTGACGCAGGGAGCCAGAGAGAAAGAGCGCGGGATGAGCCGGAGAGAAAGAGCGCGGATGAGACGGAGAGAAAGAGCGCGGGATGAGACGGAGAGAAAGAGCGCGGGATGAGACGGAGAGAAAGAGCGCGGGATGAGACGGAGAGAAAGAGCGCGGGATGAGACGGAGAGAAAGAGCGCGGGATGAGACGGAGAGAAAGAGCGCGGGATTCTTCGGCTGTGTGACATGCGAGACCTCCGGTCTCCCCCTCCATCGCTCTGCTCTGGCACTAATTGCTTCAGCGCTCGTCGTGTCACACAGATGCAGCTCTCTGGAGCAGGAGACAGCTCGCTCGCTCGCTCGCCCTCCCTCCCTCCCTCCCTCCCTCCCTCTCTCTCTGCTCTCTTCCTCTCCCTCTCTCGCTCCCCCTCTCTTCTCCTCCATGTCTCTCTCACACTCTCCGCTCCCTGCCGCCACAAATCAAATTATTTCGGGGTCGTTTCCATGGGCAACCGCCTTCTAGACCACCCCCCCCTCCCACACACACACACACACAGGAAAGCAGGGCAAGTGTGCAGCAATCTCAGAGGAAATGAAAAATGATGGCAAACGACAAAATGAATGGAGTTGATAGAACGGATTCATACATAACTGTCAGAAATATTACATTTTCGATTGCAGGGCTCTATGTATAAAATAAACACTTCCTCTGACAATGCTCCTGATGAATAATCCGGCCAATGACAGCAAATGTGACAGCGGGTAATAATAAACTGTGAAGTATCAACAGTTAGAGCGGCACTGTGGCTTCCCTACACATGGATGTCGGCGCTAAGAAGAGCTTTGATGCTAACATAAGGATTGTGAGACTCTGGTGCTTAAACACGTCGCCAAAGCCCAGCCTCCTCCTGAGGAGCACAGGGGCTTTCACCTCATGAGCCTGGGTAACCGTGGCGATGAGAGGAGAACCCATTGCTTAACGGCATTTACTGCTCAGCCTGGTCTCCCCCTGTTCTGGGATCAGTCCTCGTTAAGCCATCTCTGAGCAGGACTAAAGCCTTTGTGCCTGGCGTGCGTGTGGCACCGGGACAATGCATTACAAATGACCGGCAGAAACTCCAAAGGGAGGAATGGAGGTTCTGTGAAAAACTACAATATTAGTGATATTACTACTGCTCCTGCTACCTATAGCAATTAATAAGAACTACAATGACAACAATCCACATCATTTTGGCAATTGAGACAGCACAGATGAGTCTAGTCAATCTGATCTTTACTGGTCTCCTCTGACTGGCACGGGAATGCCCCGGATGTGGAGAGGCGAGATTCGCAGCGGGATTGTGCTGCACAGCCGGGCACGTCCTCCAAAGGGCAGACACTAACGGGCCCCCGCTGCGCTACGGGTCTGATGCTAAGCTAACTCCAGGCCCTAAGCTGACGCAGCCCTGAATACGGGCAGAGCGGCGAATTGAAGTCCTGTCGGGTCATGTTTCAAAAGACGACCGTCTTCATATCGGCGCAGACACCCCCGGAGACGCCTTTCGTTCCGTTCCCCACCTTCCGCCACCTGTCTCCCCGCAGATTCACTCATCTGATCAACTTTTCTCGCGGCTGTCAACGCCGCTCGCTGATGAAGTCATCCTTGATCGAGGTGGAAAATGTTCATTTCATACACTTCCGTGGGATTTTGTCATTCCGTTTGTTTTCAGGAGCAGCTCTAGTGCAGCTCGTTGAACATGGGGGGAACAGAAACAGGACGGGGCGCACAGGAGGAGTGCGTACTCTGCTACGAATTCAGGAGCCAGGGGAACAGGGAGAACATCCTCAGCTTCTCATCTTAAGAGGATTTGTGCTGCTGCTGCTTGTGTTTTTAAAAAAAGTTTTTTTCCTTTTCTTCATGGTTGTTCGTTGTGTCAGCAAGCAGCACCTACACCCCCTTACAAATGTCAGATGGAGTAACATGGCCCAGGAAGACTCCTTCGAACAGTGGCAAGCCACTAACATTAATTCTGGCATTAGAAGTTAGCTCCGCTACCCAAAAAGCAGGCCTATAACATAACTGGTGTCGGGGCCGATTCTCATGGAACTGCCATGCTTGGGGGACGTATCTCACCCCGTTCATCTGAACAACTGCTGTGTTAAAGCATGCCTTTTACAAGGACTCTACATCATTTGCTTCTTATTTTGGCTTATCCTGCTTCTGCTACCCACTGACAGAAAGGACAGAGCTCCTGTAGAAAAGCGCGCAGAAGACTCACCTGTCTGTTCCTCTCATCTGTGATTCTCTGTATCTGGATCTTTTTTCTCCCCATGGTTCCGGTGTGGCGGTGGGAGAGGCGGGGCAGTCAGCGGGCGGAAGGTGGGCGTGGCCGTCTGGAGGGGAGGGGCTGTGGCGCTGGTCACTGGGCGCTGGTCTGGAGACTGCGGCAGCCGGGCCTGGAGGGTAAAGAAATGCAGAAACGCAGGGCCTGGAGGAGGGGCCTTCAGTTCATCGTCCTGGAAACGGGGCCGGTCATCCAGGTGTCCCGCCTCGGGATCCTCTCCCCCAATCAACTGCAGGCGTTCGGTGCGTGTCACTCCTGGAAAGAAAAGGCAGGGTAATGTATTTGTTTAATCAATGTCCATATGTGTAGCAATCTTTCATCGCTTTCACTTGTTATGAGGAAATGCGGATGTATTGGAAAGCAACTTTTCCATCCCTATGGAATTGTCCTGAACAAAGACACTGATCAAAACTGATGAGACATCGATCGGCAAAGGAACATTAAATCAATGATATTTTATTTGAAACAACCCTAATGCACTTCGTAACAACCGAGCACAGGAAGTGCAGCGGTGACACACCGCGAGGGAACCCTTCTCCCAGGGTTTGTTTTCCCCGGGGGAGGGGTGAGGGTGCTGCGCGCTACAGAACCTTCAGGGCAGCCGGAGAGAGGCTGTGCTGTGTCAGCTTCACTGGAGACATCACCTCCACACCACTGATCTCCACAGGCCCCCGGCCAAAGCCTGCCTGCCTGCCTGCCTGCCTGCCCAATGTGACGCAGAGCATGTGAATGCACTAGCCACACACGTCCCTCTTACGAAGGAAAAATCCAGAATAAATCAAACCTGGAGGCAATTAACTGAAAAACAAAACCTACTTGAGTTTAGCACTAGGGTTGCAAAATTCCAGGAATATTCAGGGGTTGAAACTTTCCCTGGGAATTAACGGGAAAATACGGGAGTTAATGAGGATACATGGGAATTACCAGGAATGAAAGGAAAATTGTGGGGGCTATTTGCACAGGCTGCATTTACCATCGCCATATGCTTATGGAAACATAAACATTTTACCTTATAAGACGACATAATCGCAAAACCTACTAGTAGAAATAAACTATAAACTAAAAATAAACTATTTAGTTTTTGGTTGAACATTGATTAAATTAATTTTATTTTTACATGGGATTCTTTCACTGAACAATAACTTTCACTTTCACTCCCTCTGACAGAGGAAACCCCTGTGGTTGCATTTCCACTGAATTCCCATTAAAAGGAATGCTGACAATTATCTGTGCATAAAATGAAAGTGAAACCAAAACATGTCACAGTGAACTCCCATTTTATGTTCATTTTCCACAAAGAAACAATTCACTAGTATAAGCTGACATTTCATATTCAAACTCAGCAAAAAATTCTTAACTTCCCATGTAAAGTTTCCAGAAAGATTCCAGGAATTTACCAGAAATCTTCTGAGCTTTAGCGACCCTATTTAGAACTGAGGCATTATTTAAGGGGATAATTAAAAAAAAAAAAAAAAAAAAAAGCACTTCACAAGGACTCGCTGCTGACGACTGTGAGGAGAAGTCAAATCCAGATCGGCCCTAAACGGCCCGCTCAGCGCCAGTTCGCACAGAGCTGGGCTGAGAGGCAGAGCGGCACGCACAGTGAGTCACTGGGCCAGGGCCTGGGGAGGCCACAGCTCAGAGCGCCGCTCGCCGCTCCACTTCCTCAGCTCGCCGCTCGCTGCTCCACTTCCCCAGCTCGCCACGGAGACCCGGGGGCTGCTTCTGGGGGCGGAGCTGTGACATCACCCACTTTACAGCATCCTTTCGACATCAACGTGCCTTATGGGTCTGAACAATGCCGGAAGAGCAACGCGCTCGAGTTTGCCCACTTTGGCCTCGTATTGGCCTAACGCACGAACACAGAGAAAATCTAAATGGGAATAAATGAATAAATCCATGAAATAATTATCTGAATCCCAGAATCATGAATTTATTCATGAAATCATTTGCTTTGCTCATTTTTATGCAGGCTATGTTTCCCTCCACACTGTTACATAACAGATCCATGTTGAAATGAACTAACCGATCAAACCTTAAGGTGAAAAAGAAGCGGTCTGCTTCCTGAACCACCTGTGTGTGTGTCTTTAAACAGCGCTCGGTTACAGTACATACACTACAACTAGAACATATCTTATTTATATGTTATAAACACGAACGTGGTAATGCGTCAGATCAATGGCACTGGAGTTGAATGCATCCCTAACACTGAAAGAAGAGAGAGGCTGAATGTTGGTCCACAACAATCTCGGCATAGTAATCTTTCTACAGTATTAGAATCCCAATTATAAATCAGAGCTATCAGCAATAAGCCAGTATCACGTCCCATCATAACAGAAAATTCTAAATAAGAATGAAGCCATGAGAAAACCGGGTTACAGGCCGCAGGGAAACCACCAATCAAAAGGCAGCGATCCACTTCATGCGATACTCAGCGGAGCAGCGTGAGCGGTGCTGATTGGAGGATTCTCTCTGGGCTATCCGGAGCACAGCCTGCAGCTCAAGGGCAGGGGGGCCGCGTGCTGTGTTCTGGCTGCGAGGTCAGCTGACGTGAAAAGGCTTCTTTATCCGCCGGGCCGCTCGGAAACCAGCCGCCCGCCCTTCATGCTCCGAGAGGCCCAGTCCCAGGCCCAGCTCTGGATCACACCAGCACCCTCAATCGCACTCACACTGGGCCATATCGGCCTACAGGAGGCCTCCAGCGTTTCAGGCTCAGGTCCGACCTGAAGAAAATGCCACGAAGCCCTTCTCAATAACACCTTTACACAGACGTGCTCACGGCTAATCATCGTCATTATGGGAGGTGGCCTCAGAGTGAACCCAGAGGTATGACGATACAAAAAAACTTCCAGCTTAAAGCAGTATTACAAAGGCAAGGTATCTGGGGCTGGATGTGGGCCTTTCATCCCTCAGTGAACATCTGACTTCACCTTAACTGATCCTCTTCTCGAGAGCCGCGATTTGACTGAGGCGTCCTATCGTGGAAAGGATCTGGAGCCACAGCTGACACATGCACAACAGGGAAGGCACACATGCAAACAAAAGAGCCACACACACAAACAAACAAGCATGACAACGACAACTCAGAAATTTAAGGGGGGATTTCCAATGCCATCCTCAAAAGCAGGTGTAGGCCAGTAAATCCAGCCCCCGAAGCAGGGTTCCTTACGTCCGAAGCCCGTCAGAGTAAACGTTTCCGCTCTTTATGTAGAACCCCACTGAAACGGAAAATGAGAACGGAGGTGTGAAAATTAGGGGCAAAACTGGATCCTTGTTCATCCAGCTGTGTGATTCTTATTTTACAGTGGAGAGACGGGTCTCCAGGGTGACCCAAATACACAATGCAAATGCACACAAACACGTGCACATCCACACATGCTGATACTCACACGCACATACGCACAACCACACACGCACGCGCACACACACACACATTTTTCAAGAGTCCTATCGTTGCTTATTCTGTAAAATGAGCCTTGTTGATTGACACTAATTGAGATAACTTTACCGAATGAAGACAATTGTGACTTCAGTCTTAATGAAAAATTCAGTTTATTTCGGGACTCAAACAAGTCGAATGAGTGCGGGGGGGGGGGGGGGGGGGGCTGCGGGGGACTAGCTGTGTTGTAAGTCATTGTGAGGCAGCCTGGGGCTCTGAGATTACAGCCTGTACCCTGGGGGTGGGGGGGGGGGGGGGGGTCTGGAGCTCGGCCAAAAGAGCGCAGAGAAATCCATCACCTTTCCCACTCCACACTGGCCCGTCACCGCCAGCCTGCTGCTTAATCAAAGCGTCTCCAGCACGAGCCAATCACACAAAACAATCAGACGCAGCTCTCCTGCAGCTCCAAGCCCCTACCCCGCCTCTCCCCAAACCCGCTTACCATTCCAGGCCTTAGAAGCCAAAGACCTCAGGCGACGCTGCAGCGTTAGCATCGCAATGCTAACCAAGGACTAAAAACTGCGCGGCTACCCAAAAGGGCGCGCTGTGAAACTGAGTGTGAAGGAACGCGCCGAGCCGTCTGTCGAGCGTGGCAGCGGGGTTCAGCGTCAGGGGAATCCGTCACATCGGTCACATGACGTACATCGTCAACATCCAGTTAATCACACCGATCTGGGGTGATGCGAACGAGGCCAGGAAGCAAAAGAAGATGAATAATTCCCATTGGGAAGTTGCCTCAATACAGTGCCTTCCATCAGTTTGGAAGTGGATTAGGGCGAAGGTGCGGACATGGTTGACGCACGGCTCGGTTGGCCTCTGCCAGCATGTTCAGCACACATCAGCACAGGTGGAGAGAGAGAGAGGGGCTACTGGCAGCTAAACCGGGGGATGATCAGATGGAGAAACTGAGAGAGCGGGGGGTGAGGAATTCTGCCAGGACCCTGGAGAACCCCCTCGGTTTGGCACAGGCAGCCAGGGGATCCTAACGAGCGCGGTCAGTCAGGACCTTGTGAGGCGTCGACGGACAGCCGTCCGCTAGCAGGCCTAAATTTACCAGGGTTAGTCACGGTCAGTGAGGGAGAGGAGCACGTGGTCTGAGGGCGTAATGTAGGGTTGTGAAACAGCGCAGATGACAGCCTGACACACGCGGGTACGCTTATGAGGCGCGGAGGGAGCAGCGGACACCGGGCCTGGCGAGGGCTCCCATGGCCCGAGCCCCCACGCCGCCCCACGCCGCCCCACACCACCCCGCCCGCTTGGCTGGGCTGCGCTGGGCTGGGCTGTACCAGGCTGCAGCTGTCCTGTTCATGGCCAAGTCACAGAGGACTCCAGCCCTGCCTGTGATTCCAGCAGGTCAGCAGCCCCGCCCACGCGGGCGCTAAGTGGGACAGCGCTAGCTCCGCGCGCCGCTCTGGGACCGCCGAGGGCTCGCCGCGCCGGCCAGCGCCGGCCAGTGTCGGCCCGCCGCCTCCATCGCATAGACGGGAGCGACCGCTAGCCCCTGCGCTACCGCGAGTTAGCTTTCCGCCAGCGTAGCCGAGAGCCTGCGAGGGACCCGGCAGCAATGCGGCGTGGGATAGCTGGAGGCCCTGGCTGAGCGGAACCCGATCCGCTGACCGCAGGGTGTGGAGATGCAAGGACAGCACTTCTCTGTGGGGGAGGGAGAGGGATCAGTGTTCCTCAGCTCGTCAATCACGCTCCTCAGAATTCACACACACCCTTACATAAGCACTCCCGCTGAAGTACACACTCACACACGCACTAACACACACCCTTACATAAGCACTCTCGCTAAAGTACACACTCAAACACACACACATGCACTAACACACACCCTTACATAAGCACTCCCGCTGAAGTACACACTCACACACGCACTAACACACACCCTTACATAAGCACTCCCGCTGAAGTACACACTCACACATGCACTAACACACACCCTTACCTAAGCACTCTCGCTAAAGTACACACTCAAACACACACACATGCACTAACACACACCCTTACATAAGCACTCTTGCTAAAGTACGCACTCACGCACACGCACATGCACTAACACACACCCTTACATAAGCACTCTCACTAAAGTACACACTCACACACGCACTAACACACACCCTTACATAAGCACTCTCGCTGAAGTACACACTCACACACGCACTAACACACACCCTTACATAAGCACTCTCACTAAAGTACACACTCACACACGCACTAACACACACCCTTACATAAGCACTCTCACTAAAGTACACACTCACACACGCACTAACACACACCCTTACATAAGCACTCTCGCTGAAGTACGCACTCACGCACACACACATGCACTAACACACACCCTTACATAAGCACTCTCGCTAAAGTACGCACTCACGCACACACACATGCACTAACACACACCCTTACATAAGCACATTCGCTAAACTATACACAGACGCACCCTTACACAAGCACTCTGACTAAACCACACACACACACACACACACACACACACACACACACGCGCGCGCCCCCACGCAGTGGCACTGCACGCCCCTCTCCAGCGGAACATGGTCACAGGGCAGGCGGCAGGCGGCGAGGTGTGGATGATGACCCGCAGCTCCAGCATTGCTGACATTTGAAATGAACTCCGATACACCCTGACAATCAACAGCGGCAACGCTGCCCAACCTGTACGGCAACAACCCGCCAGAGACGCCACCCAGGCTTCCGCCTGCCGCCGCCCTGCCCCGCGCCCCGCGCCCTGCGCTCCCATACGCAGCACCTGCCTGCGGCCCGCATACCACCTCGGGCCAAGATGCGAGATAAAGGCCTTTGGAGGACGCGCCCTGTTGCCACGGCGATGACATGCATGCGACAACATTGTGGCGGGGGTGGGGGGGTGGGGGGGGGAGGATCTCCATGACTAACGTGTTCTCCTCAATGGAAGGCTGCCACCGCCAGACAAAAAAGGTCAGCTGTTCTATTTCCAGACGCTCGACGAGTTTCCAAAAATAACCGCTCAAAACAGACGCAGTGTTTGAGGCCCGAGTCGTCGGCGTGGTCGCGGCCGGCGTGCTCCGCTGCTCCGAATGCCGCCGCGGCGAAGGCTCCGTTTCTCACTTCCCCTTCCACCGCACGCCGGACCAACCGGCCGACGTGCTGACGCACAAGCCGGACTTAAGAAAAGCAAGATGGCCCCTGTGTTCATCAAGGTTCCTACTCAAATGGATGAAAATAATGTCTAACACTTTTTGCAGGGACATTTTAAATAAAAATTCATTTACTTCACTTCCTGGCAGATAGGCTAGATCGCAGGAGAAAACCGATTTTGAGACATTATCTCATTATAAAGGTTTCAAGTGTTGGGACAGCACAAACACACTCCGCACATGCTCTCAGCACAGAATAGCGCTCGTGTATTTCTTCTTGGTTGCAAATGCCGCCAGGCAAGCGACTGACTGACAAAAACAGACGTGTTTTCCTTGCATAACGGAAGACGTAAGAAGACTGAAGGACGAGGGGTACTTCGTTACTGCATTCCTTCCTCTTTTCTCAGACGTGTCCCTGTGGTGCAAACACTGCAGCCACCGTTCATTTCCGTCCTCCCCGGCTTCACAATGAGTCATGCCCTAGAATCTTTCTTCTTTCCCAAAAAAAAATTGCATTTTCCGCATCTCCAACGGTTCGCTCTAGGCTAGCGCGTCTTTCAACTTAGTTCAGTGTTTCCATACTGTAACGAGCAGGCCTAGAAACATCTCACATCTTCTCTTCACCATCCTACTAGCACAACTTGGGAGGAAAAATATCCTCACGGGAGGATGATTATCTAATATAAAATGGCAGGACAAAACAAATATGTTTTTTTATGGCTTGGTTGTGTAGACAGGAATGCATTTCAAATCAATAAAATGCACTGCACCCACGGTAGAGAACAGGCCGTGCACAACTGTGGTCTGATTGTTTCCACCATTATTAGCACACTCCTATTCCTCCTGCTCAACATCAGCACAATGATTGCAATTGTTTTGTCGGCGGTTTAACTATTTTATGTGTATCACAGTCATTATTAAACCTGCCAAAAGTTCTTTCTGATAGTACAAACTGTTTTAGTCTGAGAAAAATATTTGTGGAATTTCAAAGGCAAAAAAAAAAAAAACCTTAGTTTCCAAAAAAACGACTGGCACTTCCCAGGGATTCGTTCTGGGCTGTATCATGGTGACTCAGCTTACATCGGTTAATTTAATGCTATGAATGTGTCTTTGATGGCAATGCAAATCTGTTGCTGCATTGAGCAGCAGCTCAAAGCGATGGCAGCCCTGACCGTGCACTTCCTCTTCCTCTGTGGGCAGCAGACAGGTAACGGCCGTGGACGGGAACAGGTAATCATTAACAGTGCATCAGGAGCACAATCAATCTGCCCGCTCTTCCCCTCGCTCTCTCTCTCTCTCTCCCTCTCTCTCAGTGCCTCCTGTCCCTGCTGTTGTCAAACTACCAATAATTCTTCAAGAGGAAAAAAGAAAAAAAAAAAAGAAATTAGATTTGCAGAGCACACTATCTCTGAGGAAGCCTGAGCATGCGCATGCATTTGTGTGCGCATTTCTGCGTGTGTGTGTGTGTGTGTGCGTGTGCGTGTTCGGGCATGTAAAATGCTGCGTAGATTCATATAAATTAACAACCAATAATTAAACAGGTAAATGATCTGGAACTCATTATAAAATTATTCTTTTTTTCCCCTCTAGGACTCCAAAACCACACCTCTTCAGTGACTGTCGTCCGGGACCTCGTGTTCTATTCTGTTCTCTCCCTTCTTCACGTCACGTATTTGTTGACTTTCTCACTCTATTTTTAGCACTAGTGCTAAAACATGCACCTTCATCAATTTTAATTGCATTCATATCGAAAGAAAGTGCGACTCGTTTCCATTTAATGCTCAGATCTTTTTGCACAGGTGATGGTAATGAGCTGGATAAGCAGTAATCCCAAGCCTGCGTCCGGTTTCTCATCCCCTGGTTAAGCAGACGGGTTTGCCACTGAGCACAGCAAACACATTAAACAATGCTGCAGAGAAAATGTTCCTGTTTCGTTCAATAAAGCTCCGAGCTTACACCCCACGCACACAGATCATGTCACTGAAACAGACCCCTCTGAGACCACTCAGGTGGAGCTGAAACATCCCATGGCTTACCTATCATTTAAAGGCAAAGCAATGGCAAGGCAAATTTCCTTTGCTTTGTCAGAAAGACTGTTATAGTAACTTCTTGCATGTACGGACAGACTTTACCATATAGCCTCACACATACCTTTACCAAAGCACTGCAGGGGGTGTGTAAAATGGCTATGGAATTAACCAGAAATTAGCCAAGTGGCACCAAGTTGCCCACAAGGATCACTTAATCTTCCCACATGTGTATCATAGCTTATAGCAATAATGCTTCACAGAATGCTTCTTTATGTTCACTGCGGTGAAAAAATGTGCTAGGTGTATTTTCTGTGATATAGCCTAACTGACAGAAAACACAGACCCGTATCATAACAGTCACTGTGTACAGGCAGCTAAAGCCACTGGGAGAACAGAATCACTTCAATCATTAGAGTCCCACTAATCAAGATGAGACAAGCCAGCTGAACCTGGTGCTTTTGTCATATTAGTATCACAATTACTCACCAGCTCAGGGAAACTCACGTAATTAATGCATCTGTGAACTCACTGCATTTCCATCAAGCCTTTCATTTAATCTCATAGCACTTTTCCAGAGAGAAAGGAGGAATGTCACCTCCACCACCACTGGCTAGTGTGAGCCTCCAGAGTGGGCATTAACCCTGAGTGAGTATTAACCCACAGAAAAGCCACTGCACTCTACAGCACAAATATGAACCCAGAGCACAGTTAAGCCACTGCATTCAACTACATGAACATTAACCCTGAGCACAGTTAAGCCACTGCACCCCACCTCATATATATTAAACCTGAGCGCAGTTAAGCCACTGCATGTAGCTGTACAGTCATCAGCAGTCCACAGCCACTGGCCACCTACACCAGCAAAAACACACAAACAGCAAAAAATACAGAGCCAGAGGTACAGAGCTTCATTTGGTAAATTCTGGTTTAGGCCCAAGATTTTGTTTCCTTTTGATTTGTGCAAAGCAAGAGACATGCATTAGCCCAAGGAACTAAAAAGTAGGCAGAAGTGCTAGTTCACAAACCGAGTGTCAACCATTCGAACAAAATACCTTTCTCTCTTTAGCCATAGACATGTAAAGTGAAACATGACCACCAAAATAAAGGTCCTTTCCCAAATTAAGGACCGAAAGGGTTAAAAACTCTGAAGCAGCCGGCTAACATCTCTTCTGTCTCCAGGCCTAAAGAGAAGCCTGCTACACAGAGCAACGTAACAGCAACGGCCCTTACCCTCGGACTACTCCTGCAGTCGGGACGGGCGGAAGCGACGCGCGCGGGGTTCTGCCAAGCGGTACGGAAAAGAGCAGAGCTGAACGCGCGCTGAATCCCAGCGAAGCGCAGGACACGGTCGCACGCCCAGCAGTCCCGGGGCCGAGGTGAGCCTCTGCACGAGCGAAAGGACGCTTCGGGGGGAACAGCTCCTGTCCTGGGACCGCCTGAGAGAGGAGTGACCGTTCCGCAAATGACCCCCCGCGGAGTCTCCTTCCTGTGTTGCCTCTTCCTTCGGCTCTGACCCCCGCACCCGTCCCTCCTTCCAGCCCCCGGCAACTGCCACGCATTCATGGCTGCCCTTAGCGGTAATTGAGAGGACGGTGAGAGCTAGGAGCTGTCAGAGGGCTGGGGGGAGTGGGGGGGGGGGGGGGGGGGTTAGGCTGTAGTAAAGCTGTTTGTCAGCCCGTCGTTACCCCCCCCCCCCCACCCCCCGCACCCCCGCGCACATGGTGTGCAAATTCTCTCCTCGGATTTGCGGGTCTCGGTAAACGCAGCCGCAGCTGCTCTCTCACCTTTTGTGTGACCCCCCCCCCCCCCCCCCTCCTCCCTCTGCCCTCACCCTCACAGCTGTCCGCCGGCGTGGACCGCGTGCATGTGGTCCGGCGTGAACGCACGCTCCCAGGCTTCGTCACGTAGGACACGCCAGGTTTCTACGCAGAAATGGCCGCCCCGAGGTGGCTGTTCTTGTGGAATGGACTGGGCCCGTTTCCACGGACCGTGTGTTCCCAGGCAGGGCGGGGTGTGAGTTATAGGTTGGGTGAGGTCACTGCTTTAGGAGTTTCATGTGCTGGAACGGAGGGACTCGGTGAGATTCCACCGGCTTGGGTAACAGTTGCATCATTCAGCTTCGAGGGAAAAAAAAATGAACAGAGTGGAAAAGATCTGCAGTGAGAAGCTCTTTGGTGCTCTCGCTCGCGTGGGTCAAGCAACAGCTAGGCTAAATTCTAAAGGGGAATCACATTTTAACACAGCAACGTTTGGGGAAACTTTGTGCCCTTTTGTTTCAAGAAGCCCATCTGTACACTAAAGTAAAAAAAAAAACACGTAGGCTACATGGACCTTAAAGGGCCCAAAAGCAAAGTAACACGTTTTTATGACAGCCGTATGAAAGCCAAGTGAATGGACATGAACAGGAGCCGTTTCCCCCCAGAACAGCCCAGCCGTCCCCAGGGGTCTCCGCGCAGCGCGGGTCCAGCTGGCGCGCGGCCTAATAAGGGGATTTGTGCGCCCGTGCGCCCCGCTCTTCCCGCGGCGGCGGCGGCGGCGCTGGCCGCATGGACTCCAGCGGGAGAGCGAGAGGGAGACGCGGGAGTCGCCGAAGGAGCGAGCAGCGAGCGCGTCGTCCTCCCCGGCATCCAATCGGATTCTTAAGATTCAGAAAACAACGGCGAGGACGCGATGGAGGACAGGCACGTGCAGCGGGGATCAGCCCAGGCTGCCAGGGGGCCTGGAGCTCTGCAGTAGAGCCACAACGGCCTCCTTATTCCTGCCCGCTGCGTTCATCTCCAAGGGCCCTCGCTAAGGCTACCTGAAGCACGTTCAGGTGCGTATCACCTGTGTGTTCAGTACAGCGTCTCTACAGGTGTCCCTGGAGCCAGCTCCTCCATACAGGCTTTAGCACAGGTTGCAATGTACAGAGACACTGCTGAAGCCTGGTATATTGTCTGGTTTCACAACTGACAGCCGTAACAACTGAGTTTTCAAATATCAGGCTGGGCCGTGTGACTGCTGTTACGGCAAATGTGTTAGCCATGTTCTCCCGTCTATACTGGATTCTTTCCTTGTGACGTATAAAGCAAAACGCAAGCGTGCGCTAGCAACTACGGCCAAAATTCGACACGGATTTTAGCTAATGGACGTTAGCCATCTGAGCCCCTGACAGAACAGGCCTGTGAACTGCCTTCTCACACATTTAAAGACCGGCACGGCTTCCCTTTTTTTCCAGTTTTGACCAAAGGAAGAGCAGCCTGCTTGTTTTGTTAGTTACTATGGGAACGCTACCGCGATTCGCTGGAAAAAAAGCATAAGCAGAACGGTGCAGCTCACAGCGAAGCAAAACATAAACTCCCAGAACGTTTGGAGAGGTTCCAGGCTGGAGTCCTGCCTCAGAAGAGCCTTGTGAAACTGGCCTAACAGAACCCTCTAAACTAGCCGTTTTACAGAGTCCAGTACTGCGCCTCACCCAGGCTCACATGGATGGGTGCGGAGGTCTAAATTTACTGCTGCTCCTCACATTGGGTCCTTATTCACAGATCTGGCAGTATTAAAGGCCATAAGTATCACACAGAGAAATCCACTCTAATGCCTTATTTGACTGTTAACCAGCTACAGTGAAACAAAGTGAGGAAAGCTGGTGTGAACGCTCTGCGGTGCTACAAAGCTGTCGTGTACAGCCGACCGTTTGTGAAACACGTCGCATCAGCAAGTATTCTGATGAAACAGACAACTTACGAATCAAGTGGCCTAATCCCTCTCTTCTTTCACTGATACAATATCAGCATAAAACTGAAGGATGCCATGCTAACAAACATACATACTATCTCTGTGATGGTAAGCCCCTTTCACACCTGTATTTTAACCCACAAATGTCCCAGCAATTTTCTGTGTCGGTTCCATGTGTGAACAGCTGATTTTCCGTTCCTCCAATTCACCAAGTCAGAACCTAGTAAGATTTACGCAACTCTTTCACCACACCACATTCCCAGATAAAGCACACAAAAGGCTACGACCTTCCTAAGTAAATCCTTTTTGTGGAACATTTGTGGAACACATTTTTGTGATTTTGAGAGGGAAATTTGAACATTTAGCCTTTTTAGGATTGGAAAAACTGCTGCTGTCCTTGCTCGACTTGGCTTTGTCTACTGCAAGAACACCAGTGTCATTGTTGCCACAAGAACTGTGCACTATGCAATACTTCTCTCTGGTAAGCATCTGTGTTAATCTCTTCCAGTTTTAAGTTGCTTTGCCCAATGTAGCAAGCTGGCAAGTGCTAATATCAATGGCAGATAGCTAGCTATACCTATCTAACTTGGTTAACATAATTACATTTGTTGCATTTTACTGAAAACAATTCCACATACAAATATCGATTTTTTTGGCTCATAAACCATGTTTCCATTTAATTATCCAACATTAGCAATTTTTGATCATATAGCTAAGCTATATAGGCTACAGATGTTACCATAAGTTATCTTGAAATGATCACACATCAAATGTGTTCTTTTGCTAGGGTTTACATCTCTACCAGAACTTTTCTAAATATCTGGTTATTTTAAAGATGAATTAACGTAAAGTTAATATTTGTCAAGCATTGCTTCGGAGGGTAGACATACTGCCCAGCCTGATCCATCCACATGATGACAGATTTAACACAGAATGTTTCCCAATAGGATACTGTGGGAGAATGGGGAAAACCACAGACTAACTCAGATAAGTGAACCCGGCAATGTGGTGGGTTCCATGTGCAAAAGGGGCTTTTGTTCACAACAGTTACTAAACTCCCTGATCTGAATTAAGTGTAAACTGAAACAACAAATTAATAATATATGAACTAGCTAGCATATTTTACAATGAAATCTTACTACACTGTTTCACATCTAGGACATTTAACTAACTAGGCTAATAGCCTACTCTTCTGTACAAAACATAAAAAAGCAAAAGTCACCATCCTATGCTCTGCCTTGTTAATACCAATATTAAAGACGATTTTACTGGGCAGATAGCAATAATCATGACTGCACATTCAAGTTCCATAATTAAATGAATAAATGTTCATATTATTGTCCTTCCAAGGTCCTTCCAAACTGTGCTATTCCATTTTTTTCTCCCGTGAACCACATCTCCCTTCCCATCTCAGTGATGGTTTTATTCGGCGTTCACTGATAAAGTGAACGCCGAATAAAACAAATTGATTAAATGAACGGTTGAACGGATCTATTCACCCCTGCAACGGGAGGAGGCCGTATCCGAAGAGCCCCCAGGCCTGGACGGGAACCCGGGGCCTGAGTCACCCGGTTCGTTCGGTTAGCACAATCACAGGCATCTCAGCGAGGACAGCTGCGGAGCGCTCTCCCGACACGAAGGCCCACCGTCGAGCGCTGCGGCTCCAACAGCTGTGCTCCCCCGCCCGTTAAAGACAAGACGCGGGAGTCCCCGCCCGCCTCGGCGGACACATCAAACGGGGCCCCCGGAACACAGACACACACGGGCCCTCCCGCAAATCGAGCCGACGCTTAGCGCGCGCACAGCGCTCGGTCAGCCCCGGCCTCGCAGAGTCGCCCCGGGGGAGAACAGAAACCGGCGCAGTGTAAACAAGCAGGCTCGATTACTCACAGTTTAGCTCTGCGCGGGACGGATCGGTGACCTATTTTACACGCGCAGCACCCCGAAAATACGACTGGCTTGATCACAGCACAAAACACGTTTGTTTTTAGCGTGGAGAATACAAAGGCTTCCCCACAGGAACACACATTGCTACCAGGCTTTCCGCACAAAAAAAAAAACGTATTTACACATTTGCCATTTTGAAATCGTTGCTCGCTCGGTTTTTTGTCTTGGGTCTCTGATTCCCACCGGACGTAAGGCAGAGTGGCTTCGGTGCCCTGCGACAGCTGCGACGCTGCGTGTGAAGGAACGGGGGCTGTCCAAACGCACCGCCGGTCAGACCTTACGGACGGGAGGCAGGAAGCTCCTGTCCCCCCCCCCCCCCCCCCCCCGCCGAGCCAAGTGCCCGTCTCGCGCTGCCAGTCCCTGGACGTTGGCAGAGGGCACGCCGCGGCCCAGGCGCTGTTTAAAGGGCAGAGGTGAGGGGGGACTCGGGCGAAAGCCAACAGACGGCCCTGTTCTCGCCCGGGCTCCCTCGCTCCGCACGCCAACCTGGCCGTGTCCGTCAGGAGCCCCAACCCCCCGCCCACCTCTCACATGAAACGCCGTGAGCCCCTGAGCAGTGCTGCGAATGACGGGGGGGTGCAGAGCGGGGCAGATCGGGGCAGAGCAAGGGACACGGCGGGGGGTCCCCGTGAGGACACCACCACGCCGCCTTCCTGAAGACAGCCCCAGCGGTGTGGGGAGCTGTGGGTTCACTGGAAAGGCCGGGAACCGCCGTTTTCCCATTTTTCGGCCAGGCTGGCACGCTGAGCCACCAAAGCGAACGTGAACATGGAGAAAGACAGAGGAGCGAGCGGGCACACGCCCTCAGAAATGCACCGGCTTACTGTACGTCCTCCCCTGAAATATGTCACAAGGTGAACCTGGAAACACATTCTGCTACCAACTGCCAGCTTCCAAACAATGAGGACACAACAGCTGGCTTAACCAGGCTTAAACATTCATTTTAAATGTTTAAAGTGTTTATTTGAGCAGGGCGTTATATTCAAGTCCAATAAATCACAAAAAAACAACACACTGCAGTAACGGTCAGCTGTCAGCTGCCTGTGCCGTGAACATCCTGTCCCTCTGTGTGACACAGGCCAGGGTGCACAGGACAGACCCCACAGAGCACAGCAGCTGCCTGTGCTGCTGTAGGTGACTTCAATAATGAAGCTGGAGTAGAGGAGTAGAGATGTAGAGGAGTATAGGAATAGAGGAGAAGAGAAGTAGATGAATAAAGGAGTAGAGCAGTAGAGGAGTAGAAGAGAAGAGCAGTAGAGGAGTAGAGGAACAGAGGAGTAGAGTACAGGAATAGAGGAGCAGAGGAATAGAGGAGTTTAGCAGAGGAATAGAGGAGTAGAGGAGTAGAGGTTATGAAAGGAGCTCAGCACGCCTCAGCTGTCACAGAACACAATGCAGGGGGCCTGACTGCTGCCCGTAAATAAATTCCCACAGGCTACCAGGCATTTAATGTGCAGTGGAGCAGCACACACATATGCATTCACACACTCACTCACGCACACACACACACTCACGCACATATGCACATGCAGTCATACACACACACGTATACACACGTGAGTGCACACGCATGCACGCACACACACACACGTACGCACACACACGCATACTCACAGAAACACACACAGGGCCTCCTCCAACTGCCCTTGCACTGTCTCTCCCTCTATTGCGTACACACACACACACACACACACACATACACATGCATCAAGTCGTCTGCTCAGAAACAGCTGACGTTTTTTTAACAGACTCTCAACAGCTGACAGGCTACAGGTGGGGGTGTGGGGGGGGGGGGTGGGGGCTATTTAACGCCCATTCCCCGCCCCAGCCCCCAGCCTACACCTGTTAATGCTCTACAGGATCAGCTGCCTGTGGAGACCCTCCCGTAAACGGAGCTTTTTCTTCCCTGTTTGTCCTCCTGTTTTTTCCCCCCTCCACAGTTTATGACCTGACAGCAAGTGTTTAAGATCCGACGGCTGTCAGGGAAACATGCTGGATTTGTACAATAGCAGAGCAAAGAACAGCTATATTGGTTTGAGGCTCAGTGCAGACCCAGATTCCTTCCAGCTGCAACGCATGCTGCCCTTAACTGAGGAACAAATTTAATTTAAATAGCCTACTACTTCTCTCCATTCCATTCTAAGACAGCATCCAATACATTCAAAACTCATTCATTTCCCTGGTAGGCAAATGTAGGCTATACTGCGGTTTAAGCATCAAAAAAATATAACAACTTCTCACGAAGACCACAGTACATCACCATTAGAGTAAATCGAGGCTGTAGTCTTTTCTTTCAGTCAAATTATTGGCCAGGAGAACAAAAACGATGAATTCAATTAAGTTCTCTCAAAGTCTGGTGAAACATCTTGGGATTGCCACAAGAAACAGGCCAACTGAACAATCAAGCTGGGAGCAAATAGGATTTGCAACTACTGATAGGAAGTGTTGATTATCAGGCAGAACTTTTAATTGCGAAGCTCACAGAGGCGATGCGATTAATGGTGACTTGACTTAACCTACAATTAGGCCTAAGTACAAATGAGATACCAGAGATTTCAATTCAGCAAACAATGTCAAACAAACATTTTCAGATACTTTGTCGGTGTAAGAACTTGTATCAAGTGAAGTTTCAATTTAAGGTTATTAGAAATTTAGGAGAAAAGAAAATTATATGCAAGGGTACCTACAGTAAACGAAGAGAATTTAAGACGTAGGCTATACAAGCTTACGCTCCAAAACCTCATCAGATCTCGGTTCCATGGTTAGACCCACAGTTTCAAAAGCTTAGAGGTGAGTCCCTTGACAAGGAATAACAGGTGTGTCAAGTGCTGTGAAAATATTTATGCTATACAGAAAACCCAGTTCAGTATATAATCTTCTCAAGATAGCATCTCAAAGAGATCTCATCTTCTGCTTGATATTTAAGAGAACTACTGCAGATTGTTTAAAACACAAGTAGACAGTGCTCAGAAAAATACTTTGAAAACCTTGGTCCTTTGAAATGGATGAAAAATGAACATATAAGCAAAGAAATACCAAACAAAATCTAGTGGCACATGTTGTACAGAGAAAAGAATGTGGACTGTGCTTTCTACCTCAGACTACCTCCGTCTTTGGCAGCTTGCCTATTACGAACGGAAAAGATAAAAAGGCCCTAAGCCTGGGGGTTTAGCCGTAATGTGATAACCATTTAAATAACATAAACAGCAGCAACAATCCTCCGGAGAAGCACGGAGTGGTTAAAACTCAGACCCCACCGTGGGATGAGCATCAGCGGACAGAAAAACAGCCTGGGCGGTTACACAAGACTCCCAATGGAACACCGAAAGGACCGAAGCAGGGCTGCAAGCTCCTGCTCCTGGAGATCTACCGTCCTGTACCTTCTCACTTCAACCCTGATTCAGCACACCTGATTCTACCGATTAGCAGCTGAAAAAGATCCCTAGCTGTTCAGTGAGATGTGCTTTGTTAGGGCTGGAGCGAAAATCCTGTAGGTTTTACACGGCAACCCTAACAAAGTGCACCTCATTCAAAGCATTTTGCTAATTAGTAGAATCAGGTAGGGCTGTGTAATAACTGTAATAATAATAACTGTATAGGCAATCTTTCATCTTTTTTCTTTTTAATCATACCTCATAGAGTAGTAAACAACCAAATGTCAGAGGCCATGTGAAAAAAAATCATCATTGACATCTATTGGATGTTGGTAAGACAGCAAGGTCACACATCTTCTATGTGATCTTGTTATTTGTTTTTTCAATTACTTGGAAGCTGCAAGACCCTTCATTGATTCCTTTGAGTGCTGCTCATTGTGGCATGATGCCAATTCAACGCAGAGCTGGAAATCGCAAAGCAATGATGTTAACCACAAAGCATCAAGGAGGCATGATCTTAGAATTGAGAGCTAGCTAGCTACAAGATTTTTATAGAATAAAACTAGTCACTCGTTGTGACAAGGACATTTCTAATTGGTTTATAACGTTTCTGTAAGTTAAAATAATAAGACAGTCAATATTTTTTATACTAGCATTTGACTACACTTTACATTGCAGTAGCTAGCTACTTATAGAAAGACTAGCTGGTAAGCTAGCTAGCAAGACTTTGAATTACAATAAGAGGTTGTGGTAGCTAGCTAGCTAACTAATTAGGCTACCTATTATGTTTGACAAACTGGCAATCGAGCTGCCCACCTAACTGGCTAGGAACAACAAGCCAGCTAGCTAGTTGTGTCCTGGATACTCAATACCCGGAAAGTAAGTAGTTCAGTGTGAAAACATTTTAGAACTTAAAAGTACAGTCTAAAATAGTATAACTTGGCCAGGGTAGTTTTGAATGGACTTAAATGGGGAAATTTTCTTTTTGGCACCAGTGGTTCATTAAACCGCAATGCCACAGGTAACCACTGGTGTTTGCAAGCTTCAAAGAGAATTCCAATCCCTAGTTCCCTGGGATTTTTTTTTTTTACCACCGCATCAGGTACGATTAATTTTTTTAAACATACCAGATCGTGCACGCCCTGTGGTGGCAGCTCTTATTACACTTTTTTTAAATTTGATATTTCGAGCGATTCGATATATCGAGCAACCCTAGAATCAGGTGTGCCAAATTAAGGTTGGAGTGAAAACCTACAGGACGGATCTCCAAGAACAGGATTTAGCAGCCGGGATCTACTGTATGTGGATGAATAAGCAGGCTTTTATCTGCTTAACCAACACCGGGAATGGAGCAATTAAGTGATGCATTCACAGCACAATGACCCATACAGGCGTGAAGTGACATCAAAAATGTTGCAACTGCAGTGTATGCATGATGGAGTACTCTCTAAATTAGTCTTTAGAGTCCATGAACCCAACATCACACAGCACTGAAGGCAAATGAAGGCACAAAAGGCTTTCTTTTAGCCATTTAAAAAATGAAAAACCTAGTGCCAACAGCAGATTCAAATTCTGGTTGGCACTTGCCAATTTATAGTATCTCTTTTGATAGCTGTTACATTACCTTTAGAGTCCATACTGTGTTCTCATTAACACCATGTTGAAATGGTAGCTGTATTCAAATGAGCTCTGTCTTCTATTTGCAAAGCATTAACAGCTGCCAAAACATAGTCTCTCTACACAAAGCCATACCAGTTGCCCTCTAGAAGTCACAGAGACCATTTTATTTCAACAGGTGAAATCTGCTTTTATTCAACAAATTCTTAGCTAATTTACCTCTGTCACTCAAGAAAATACTTCAAATGAGATAACTAGCGTTTCTACACTGCAATGGCCTATTTATTGCCATACTTGAATTGTAAGAAATATCGATCTACTTTATGTAACACCATACAGTAACTATTGTAATAATAAGTCTTGGTCCAATAGTTCACCTTCTTATCTTAACGATTACTGAAATAACCAAGAGAGAATAACGGACCGAGTAATTGACTATGGTAACAGAAACAGAACAACACAAATATAATTGACGACCTACATCCACATATCACTTTTGTATGCCTTGTAAAACATTCAACATGTCTACTATAACTGTACAGCGTAGCGTGATTCAGCGGCCAAAATCCCAGCGTTCCTCCTGCTTTCATACTTAATAACAGCCCCTTTCTGTTAGGCACTGAGATCACACGCACGCTTGCTATTGAGACTTCACTTCTGGGCCATCCAAGCACACAAGCCGCTGTTTGCTAAACCGAGCCTGAATTCTTTATTTTGGAATCCAGTGATATCAAGCCCTACGCACAGAAAATAGAAAAAGAGAATATGATCAACACAGGGCTCACCATTACACATAAGGCTGCTGTGTATAGCCTATATATACACACACGCATATATATTCATATGATCTGAACATTAAAGTGAGACGGAGGAGGAGGGGAGCAGAGAGGGAGCAGGCAGGTGATGAACAGGGAGAAATGGCAGGCGCACAGATCAAAGGGAGAGGGGGGGGGCGGGGGTGTAGGGTTTCAGCTCCTGGCCGAGGCGCGTGCTGTTTCAGCTGTGCAGGAGCAGCAGCCTGCGCCTGATCCCACGTCGCCTCTGCTCTCTCTCCGACCGCACGCCGCCATTCTCCCGCCAGCACCCTGGGAGCGGTCCCCCGCAGCCCACTTCCCCTCAACGCCGACGCGCTCGACAAGCCCGGCTAACGCCAACATCCCCAGCGCTGTCCAAACGAGCGGCTAGCTCAGAGGCGACACCCCGTGCCCTACGCGCCGCCACAGTCAATGGAGCCGAATCCTTTCGTTTGAAAGGGGAGCACGTTGCGGAAAGTTTGCCAGTCACAGCGGACAGGTAGGGCCTAACTAATAGCTACACTGCATGTTAGCCACGACTCGCTACGCACGCCGTCATGCATTGTAGGAGGTGCGGCAGCCATGGAATATTGCGCTGATCTCCCTGGCAGCCGAGGTGCTGTAAAATGTGAAAACGCACGCGTTTCAACAAACACGCACCCACCCACACACGCACCCTATTACTGCAAGTCTTCCCCACACATGAGTATGGCGCAATCACCCAAGCATGTAAGATGTTCACAACTAAGAACTTATGTCAACTGAGACCATGATCAGTAAAAAAATATTAAGATGATGATGATAATAATAATAATAATAATAATAATAATAATAATAATAATAATAATAATAAACCAGCTGCCCTGGGATTCCTCAGAGCATAAGCAGTGTGACGCTGTGCTTCGACTGCGCTGAAAACTCCTGGAGTCAGCGCAGCTTTGGGCCACACAGCACAGAGTCTGCTGAGGCCAAGCGCTGCCTGCCACAGCGCACAGCAGATCCCCGTGTCATTCGCGCATGTGCGCCGCTTGACCCGCATTCCGCCCACTGCCTGTAGGCCGCGGTCATGTGACCCTTTGGTCGTACCACTCGCTATAAATGGTAGGCCAGCGTCATGGCGCCCAGGGACCGGCAAGACAATCATTTTTATTGTTAAAAATAAAACTAACACCAAAAAAATAATAAAAGCCAGTGGGCTCTGTAGGGGGTATAAACGGCCTATCCAATATTCAATCTAAAGGCACAGAACCCCGTGGGACCCCAGCCATAGACAGCAGTGAGATGAGCACCGGTTTCACACAGAACTCCCACACGCACGGTAATCCCAGATATAAATAGACGGGATATTCACGCCATTCACGATTTTTCATTTATCGAGGTTTTATTTTTGCCTGCTCTCCAAACAAGGTCAAATCACAATGGCATTTATTTCTGCAAGTGTGATATGTTCAGCAGTTTCACCCCCTTCTCTCTCAGCTCCGAGACAGACCAGATAAATTTAATATTGCGATCGGCGTATTTTTAGAGAAATGCATGACTTAAACAAAGAGTACGGGCAGGGATTGCATATTCCCCCGTCAGCACTTCCAGATTTTATGAAAATCTGAGGGGGATATTAAACTCTTTGCACAGTGCACATCCTATTCAAACTAGTAGCTGGCTCAAACGTAACAATTTCATTTGATATTCTATTTTACAACCACCTAAGCAACGCTGAACCATGAAACCCAGTGAACGATATCAAGTGCTTGTTTTTGATGGAACTAGGCTACTCCTTTAAGGCTTGAGCAGCTGTCTCTCCTTTTGTAAGGTGACACCAATGGCCACATCCATGCAGTCCACAACACTTTTTTAATGGAGCGCAACCTACAGAGTTAAACCAGACTTCTCGAGTTTGAACAATTTTCAGAGGGTTTTGCCAGTGTTATCGTCCAATGTTTTTTTTTTTTTCAAACAAAAATCAAAACAAAAAATCACTGTCTAACGTCAATTTGTGTTTGTACTGCAGCCAGTCTATTTCCTATCAAATCAAGATAAAAGTGTTAATGAAGCCATGAAATTTAAAAGCTAGCGTATCCCATGTGGTGCTACCATCTTTGGTCAGTTGATTTGATTGCACTGTTACTGTTGATAATTCTTTAAATACAGGATATGGGACACTTTTGTGCATTCACTATTTCGAGTTCATGAAACTCTTCTGCTAAATCATGATGGCTGACCCGGTAGGTTTTTTTGCGAATGTATAACAGGTGTTTCAGTGAATCCAGATGCTCCTTCAGTTTGATGGATAAGCTAATTAATTTGCCAAAGCAGTGCAAATCGATATGCCAAACAAAGCTTTATGGTTTCTATTATGATAGTGGAAAAGCTGACTATAAATTGTCCAGGAGCGCTGAACGCGACCATGCCCAATGGGAGTGACTTCTGTGAGAGCCCAGTCAAACAGAATCAAGTTTGAGGGAACTCTTTTTAAAAAGGAGGCTCATGGGAAGGATGAGCTCACTTGGCACCAAGCCGGTTCAAAATTGCATACGCTTACTGAAGGATTTGGTAGAGGTCTGGTGCAGGAACATGAATCTCCAATGTTATCGCTCGCGAACAAGCGCAGAAGAACTGTTATCCTACGCCAATGAAACTATGCTGAGTGTTAACAGGCTGCTCCGTATACAATAGCCATGTATTACTGACGATTTAACTTATTATGAAACAGCCGCAGATGTGCAGCGCTGTGGACGACCTGACCACATTTCCTCAGAAAGCTCTGCTGCACGTAGCTGGAATGAGAAATAGAGCAGCCCGATTAGAATACAACCACTTTCCAACCCTGCACACAAAATCGAGCAAACGCTGTGCTAATTTACATCCCACCATGTTGTGGCGAGGGAAAACAGTAGTGCTTAAAATAGAAAACAAAACATATGTTGTAGGCTACATTCAGACCAAAACAAACTGGGGATGCCCACTGACGTGAAAATAGCTGATCAACATGACCCAGAGACAGAGTGTTATTCACCGCTTAAAAAAACAACTGCTGTCACAGTTACACCATAGGTCCATGTGCGGGCTTCCTTTAGGAAGGGAAGTAAAAGCAAGGTGACACTCAAACTGAGTGTACGAATAAAATCCGGCATGAAACAAATGACTGCGTGAAAAAGGATTTTACACGTAAACAACCCTAATCTGAATGCTACCGGTACTACACGAAGCCAAACTGCACAAAAGCAAGAATCAATACTGAACTGTTCCATAATAACCCTACAAAAATGAAAACATGACCCCGAGGTGACACGCAAGCCGACCTTTGACTGCGGTCCTTGGCCGTGCCGCTGTGCTCCTATTACAGAGGCATCGGTATGCGACCCCAATGAAAATCGGCCATGAACTGCAAGAGATATCCTTTACAGTTGTACCCGTCAATAAGGAAGCGACGCTCTTCTTAAGGGAGCGAACAGACCTTGCCGGTAATCTCCGCGCTTCGCGGGGCTGCGCGGGGCTGTGCGGGGCGCTGGGCTCAGACGCCGCATTTCCGCCAGATTAATCCAGGTCAGACGCGCTCTTATCTCACAAACACACCGCGGCACTTCGGAGCTCATTCCAGCTGTGAGTCCCGGTAATGCTGGCTTCTCACACGGTTCTTTCACACTTGCCTTTCCCTTCTCTCTTCAGCCAACCCGTTTGACCTCCACGGTTTGAAAATCACGGATTCTCCTAAATATGAGTGTGTACTGTGGATTTTTTTTTTTCCATGACCGCATGTCTGGATTGCCTTAAACAAAAAAAACTTCTTAAAAGGTCAATTCCGTGAAAATCTTCTAAATCAATTTCATCCGAGGCTCCTCTCAATTAATTTCTTTCAGATTCAAGAACCTGGAACTTAGGACAGCTAATCAAATATCAGCCTACTTACATAATGTAATGTTACATACATACCAACATAGGCCTATATAGGACTGAGCTCTAATGTAGCCTACTTAATTCGTTTTTTTATTTATTTTAGAAATAATAGATGAATCAGTAATTTCACTATGACAGAGCCTGCACTGCTCATAAGGTTGGAGCTTATCCCAATTTTGGCAGAGTGAAACAGCAAACTCATTCCCCCAGAGAGGACATTATTCTTATCAAAGGACACTTCCTTGCAGTGCACATACTTTCACATTTCTGCTTTCCAAACACAGAGAAATAATTTATGGCCTAATTGACAGACACTGATGTGACCTGGTTAGGGATGGAACTTTCTGTGGACTGGGTAGAAACTCTTAATCAGGACATTGGGTCATTAAAATGTATGAATAAAGTACTGGTTAAAACAACACTTAACCCTGAATGCCTGCTGGAGTTCCCACAGGAACACAAACAGCAGTCTGGGAAGCAGTGCTGTAGGGGTAACCCTCAGCAGCTGAGGTGCCTGGGATATTGAGGCCATTTAAGTGTTCTAAGTGGAGCGTCTCCACTTCCACCCACCATTTTGCCCTCCTCGTCTCCATGACTGAGGTCACGGGAGTTGGCTGCACCCATTTGCAAAGCTGTCATTCCAAAGTAGCCACTCCCTCCGCGCCACCATCCACACACCCACACACAGACAATTAAACTGAGTTTCACGTGCTTGCCAACACAGACAGTACAGTTAGTACATGTACTAACACACAACCGTGACAAAGTCCACATAAACAAATTACAGATCAGAATCCTATTCATAACTTTGGACTGCTTATAATTCTTATTTTGACGAGGCTTTAATTCGGTGGTTGTTGTCATTCAAACAGTGAACTCAGAAACCTTCAAATATCACCAATTCACAAAATGTATTAAGAAGCAGAAGCTTCTTAATGCGTTTAAGCAAACACTAGAAGTGACCATCCAAGAAACGCGTTTTGCTGGACACATTAAACACGACCAGCACAATACTGCTTTTCCTTTTATTTTTTTTGGACGGGGGCTGGAAGGTCCAGTGGTGTCTCAGCTCTAAGTCGTGCTCGCCCGCCCATTGCGCTGACAGCAGCGGAGCCAGGCTGGCCTCTGCTGCCCTCTACCACGGCTCCTCCACACAATGCGCACTTCATTACCTTAATTGATATTTAAATCCTCCATTCAGGCTGACGCTGGCTCAATTAAGAGCTCGTTGGAGGAAAGATTAGTTGAGGTAAAGAGGCTTCCACTCCGTACGAGGGGACCCAGCCTCGCTCTGAGCTGTAGGCCCTAATCCTTGGATGACAAAGTAGCAAGCGGAGCTCAATTTGAGCTGACACGTTTGTTCGAGAGGAGGAGGTTTAGCTAATGGCACCAAGCACACTTGGCTGGAAATGTGTAGAACAAGGAGCACCTATAACTGCTCTTGTTTCCCTGTGGCTGGATAGAGTGCTGATCGTCAGTTTATCTAATGATGTACTGGAAAGAGGGGTCAGACTCCTGGAGGGCCATGCTACGGTTTTCCTTGCACTCAATTTGCCTGTGCATCAACTGTTTCAAAACTGGAAATTATCCAGTAGTTTATTAGCATATACACTGTGAACTTACCAAAACAGTTTGTATATAGCACACACTGAAATCGGAGTTCCTGGGATTGCTTGATCAATTGACTTTGAAACCTGTGTCCTTCAAAGATTAGAACTGGCAAACCCTGATCTGAACTGATTCCATTTAAAATAAATAAATAATTTAAGTCTATTCCTCTGCCATACAGTCTAACAGTTAAGACCATAACTCAAACGCTGAATTAACGAGCACATGTCATGTCGGGAATAGTACATTTTAAAGGGTCAGAAAAGTTCACTGCTACCACATTGGGAGGGGGGGGGGATCACAAACCTTGCACTGCACAGCTTTTTGAAACCCTGGGGACCTTGAGCTACACTGACCATCTCTTCTTTATCCTAATCCCGGGATCACTGGTGTTCCTCTTCTTCCAAATCCACCCCCCCCCCTTTCACTGCACATCTGTACTATGGCCCTCTACATTGAGATGCATCCAGAGGTAAACTACGCACACTACACCTGCTTCACACCAGGAAGCTGCTGCCAGCCAGAGAAGGTGACTGCATGCCCTATGGAAATGACTGAAGGAAAATAAAGCAACTGTAATGACATGGATGGCTAAACCGTTGGTTAAGTTAATCTGCAAAGCAGTAGGTCTTTGAGGCCTTTCAAAGATTTGAATGACACACAAGGCTAGTTTAAAACACTGACAGCACATGTTGTAGAAGAGCAAAGATAAAACAAATCAACAAACTTTTGGCAAGACCCTCTCGGGCCTTCTTGAAAATTGCTACATTTGCTACAAAAATGATGCACTTTGAGACATAGTTCACTGAAAGGACTAGGCCTACCTTCTAGATTGTTTTTGTGACTACCTGGATTTTCTTTAACTGAGTAGGCCTTCAGCCTTCATCAAAAATGAATCAAAGTCTACAACTATAAAACTGCATATTCTGAAGCATTTTAGTGCCACTTTTTTCCCAAAACACCATCTCTGATATTGCATATTTTCTGTGGAAAACTGCACCTGCGGGATGTAAATTTGGGGAAGGAAACATTAGTCTTTCATGTGGGTGAGGGGGTGCTCTCCTAGCCTAAAAACTCCCTTCAATGAAGAAACAGTCCATTACTGCATCAAATATAGTGAATAAAACCTAAAGATGATGTGAATTCCCAACTCTTCAGCTAATTCCTTAACCTACTTCTTTGGTATCCATTAAGGAACAACTCATAAAAGCAATCAATCATTACAAAAAAACCTGTTTTAGTATTCTCAAGTAAAAGCACGAACAGCAACCATGACAACACCGAGCAGAAACTGTGTTTATGGGGCCAGGCTACACAGACAGAAAAGTACTGTATCTGGTCTGAGGAATCTCTGCGTCAGAACAAGTCTTCGACCAGCTGTCTCAGTCACCCCTGCTAACATTTCCATTACGGTCTGTCTCAGTCACCCCCGCATACACTTCCATTACAGTCCATCTCAGTCACCCCCAGTTACGCTTCCATTACAGTCCGTCTCAGTCACCCCCAGTTACACTTCCATTACAGTCCGTCTCAGTCACCCCCAGTTACACTTCCATTACAGTCCATCTCAGTCACCCCCAGTTACGCTTCCATTACAGTCCGTCTCAGTCAACCCCACATACACTTCCATTACAGTCCGTCTCAGTCACCCCCAGTTACACTTCCATTACAGTCCGTCTCAGTCACCCCCAGTTACACTTCCATTACAGTCTGTCTCAGTCACCCCCACATACACTTCCATTACAGTCCGTCTCAGTCACCCCCAGTTACACTTCCATTACAGTTCGTCTCAGTCACCCCCAGTTACACTTCCATTACAGTCCGTCTCAGTCACCCCCAGTTACACTTCCATTACAGTCTGTCTCAGTCACCCCCACATACACTTCCATTACAGTCCGTCTCAGTCACCCCCACATACACTTCCATTACAGTCCGTCTCAGTCACCCCCAGTTACACTTCCATTACAGTCCGTCTCAGTCACCCCCAGTTACACTTCCATTACAGTCCGTCTCAGTCACCCCCAGTTACACTTCCATTACAGTCTGTCTCAGTCACCCCTAGTTACACTTCCATTACAGTCCATCTCAGTCACCCCCAGTTACGCTTCCATTACAGTCCGTCTCAGTCAACCCCACATACACTTCCATTACAGTCCGTCTCAGTCACCCCCAGTTACACTTCCATTACAGTCCGTCTCAGTCACCCCCAGTTACACTTCCATTACAGTCTGTCTCAGTCACCCCCACATACACTTCCATTACAGTCCGTCTCAGTCACCCCCAGTTACACTTCCATTACAGTCCGTCTCAGTCACCCCCAGTTACACTTCCATTACAGTCCGTCTCAGTCACCCCCAGTTACACTTCCATTACAGTCTGTCTCAGTCACCCCCAGTTACACTTCCATTACAGTTCGTCTCAGTCACCCCCACATACACTTCCATTACAGTCCGTCTCAGTCAACCCCAGTTACACTTCCATTACAGTCCGTCTCAGTCACCCCCAGTTACACTTCCATTACAGTCCGTCTCAGTCACCCCCAGTTACACTTCCATTACAGTCTGTCTCAGTCACCCCCAGTTACACTTCCATTACAGTCCGTTGTCTGGGCTGCATTTTGGCGCAGTCGCGTTCGCCCCTGCTGCGGTTCTGCTGCTGCAGCCGTGCGAACACGTAGTCTCGTTCTGCGCGTGTTGCGTCTCCAGTGCAGACAGTTTCGGTAAGGAACACCGACCAGCCTCTGAAAGATCCCCTTCAAGCCTGCGACAGCTGGCAGATGACTTTGATTTCCAGTACATGTGCACACAGTGTATCGCAATGGATCTCATGCTTCACATGACACTGGCATTCTCGCTCTACCATGACATGCCTCTCATATTGTCTCGCACACTGGCTCAGTGACATGCTTGGTTAAGCCCTCGGCTTAAATAGGTTCACATTTTCTTAACTGTACAGAATCAGGAACAACATCTGGATAATAAATTGACTTTTTATTAACAATCTTCCTTTATTTAGGTGTATTTTATTATTTTTCATACTAATCCTTCACTTTAAATAGTTCATATTTGTCTTTGTATTATCAGTGATTTTGTTATATTTGACTCTGGGGCAGAAGATCCAAGCTACCCAAGACAATTAAGATTGACTGGACTGAAACAGCATAAACCATGTCAAAGCAAGATAAGAGGATGCCACATAGGAAGTACAATTTTTATCATGTTCATATCCACAGCATCTTACATTGAGCGCATTCAATGAAGGCTAAGACAACACTATATCACAATCATTATAGGTAAACCTTTCTTCAATGCTAACTGCTACCAGGAATCACAGTACTAGGAGGATGAAAAAAACACATCTTTATATATATTTTTTTGTTTTTCTGTAACCGACTATCCCAATTTGTTCCCGCCAGTCCAATCTGCAGAATACACACTTCCCCCTGGCAGATTCCAGGCCATTGGTTTTGGTTTTGGCCAAGTTCAAAATTGAGCTGTCATTTCCAAACATTAAACATTCCAAGATATTGTATACATTACAAACAGCTTCTTAAATAATAAATATTGCTATGTTGTACAAAAAATGAGGTACGGAAGCAACTACTTTACATACAAAAGATTTACTTGAGGAGGTTGTGGAGGTTGAGGGACACTTAGCAACGTGCACATTACAGCCTGTTAGGAGCCATCGAGCAGACAAAAAACTGCACCGAGTTATCATAAATCTGTTACGTGCTGAAGCTCTCCAAATAGGTGGCATTAGGTGAAGTGAGTCTCAGAGGAAAGAGACAGCCATAGAGCACCCTGCTGAGAATCACGACTCACCACCTGACTGCACTGGCACAGCACTCAACGGCTAATGAGCTCGACTATTAAAAGGCAAGGTTGTGTTTGTTCACTTCCACCCTTTCAGATTTTACACCATTCATCTATTGCCTTTCAATATGCTCATTAATCCCACTCTAGTGCCTCCATAGAGATTATGCCTTGTGGTTGACTGTACTTTTTAACCAAGAGAAAAGCAAGTGGGAAATGAATCCTGGTTGTTTCTCTGGCTCAAACATTTGGTATCAGTGTCAACCCGGGGCTTAGCCTACATGGTAACTGTGTGTGCTGTTAGTAGCATGTTTACAAAACAATAGACACTTCATCAAAAATGCATAGGACAGTAGTCTGTAATGCTCTAAAACACAGTGCCACAACAGGAAATGATTCCAAGCTTGAGGGGTTTGTAAAAGCCAGCTGCAAGCAACGTGATAAAGATGTGCACCCAGGGTAAACTGCTAAAAATTAAGAACTTCATTCCAGCCTGACAAAAAGGGAATACAACAGCAAAATAGAGCAGCCGTCATAATAATAATAATAATAATAATAATAATAATAATAATAATATTTATAGCTGATTGGCCAAATATATACTTAGTAACGACTACTACTACTACTAATAATATTATTATTATTGATCATAACAATCTGAACGTCAGGTTGGACATTCTGAATGAGGTTTCTGTCGCCCAGATAAATACAGAATACTGGAGTTTTGAACCTTAGTAAGCACGGTGCAGCCGTCCAACACCATCGTGGTTCTGCCTGGGCTTCAAAAGACAGCCTTTCGTATGAAACTATGTGACAGCTTCATTCTAACGAAACGCGAGCAGTTAGCTTAATCGTTATGTTGCGATGGATCCAAATAACGTCCCCATAGTTGGGAAGGCTAGCTCGCACAGGTTTCACTCGTTCTTTAGATATATTATATGACAGAATAACATTAACCTAATCTGTTGAGGGAAATAGCCTTTGTCAGTTCCACAAAGAAAACTTACTTTATAAACGCTGGCAAAGTAACCCTTCACTTAGCAGCTAGTCCAGACATCAAATCATCAATTAAGTAAACAGCTAAGTAAGTTAACATGTATTTACCGGTAATTAGCTAGTTGCACAAATAAGAAAATATAAAGGTCGCCAAGAGCGCATTATCCTACATTTCTAGTTAGCTAGCACCAATCAGATTTCTTCACCATCCAGCTGGCTAGCTAGTATGATGTGAGAACAATCGAGACAAATCCATGACATTTGAGTCGAGCATACCGCACTAGTTTGCTAACGCGTCGCTAGCTAGCTACCTAGCCAGTTAGTCTGACAGCTCCAATCCTGACCTGTCACGACTGTTGCGCACATCTCAAACACTTAACGTACAAATTATATCTAGCTAATTAAGTACTTCACAGTAGCTACGAACCTAAGTTGCTAACCTTGGCAGTGTACACTGCTGAAGCTAAAAGTAGCCCCCTGTCTAGCTATCACCGTTTGAAGTCCCTTATGAGATTAAATCCATTAGCATGACAGCTAGCTAGCTAACGCTACACACATTAAAAAATGGACAGCTTGTTAGCTAGCTACTAGACAACACTAACTCTGTTCCGACAAGCACAAGCTTGTCACTCAAAATAAAAACGCAGTTGGACGCAAACAGTAGTATAGTTATGCAAAATCAAAACACAACCAAGCTGCCAAGGTATCTACCGTGCACACTGCATTCACAAACTTGGGTAACGTTATAAGAACCCCTTGCGAAAGCGAGCCGTCATTAGAATCGAAAACAACATAGCTAGTCAGCAAGCTAGCTAGCACTAACATACTTAGCTATCTAGCTAGTGACTTACCGAAGAATAGTGTATCCACATCAGTGAAGTTAAACAGTCGGACTGTAATAACTATAGCTAATAAAATAAGTTAATATCAATAACGGTCAGCAAATGTTAATTTGCTCGCTTGCTAAAGAAGTCAGTATCAATACAATAATAATCCCCTTTCTCTGTTGCAGTACAAGGTAACTACTTAGTTCAGTCAAATGATACAATGTAGAAGGGGCGTGCGATCTAGCTTGGCTGGCACTTCGTTATGATTGACGTATGTTTAACCAATAAAAACCAGGCACTGATGTTTTTTATCCAATCACAAGAAATTCACGAGGAACTGTGTGTAAAAATTGAGTGGGTAGGAGGGCGAGGAGGAGGGATATGGGCGGGTGAGGGGAAGGGGGGTCATGTTCGAACGGAGTGTGCGTATCCCTCCGCCTTGTCAATTAGGCTTAGTTTAGCTAGGAATCGTCTCAATTAAAGGTGTAAAATGTGTAAAATTCCAACCCACTCACCGTGCTAAACTCTTGGACGGCGATATATATATTTGGTTTGGTTTTTTGTTCAGTGAAATATTTAAACTTTCATGGCTGAGTTGACTGAGGGGGAAACTTGATAACAACTTCTTGTTTTCCCAGCATTTTGTGATGTCAGTGGGCCTAATAGTGATCATATTGCCCAAATGCGTTTTGTTAGTGAGAACAGATTAACCCATTTTACTTAACAATGCCTTTCATTCAAACAACACAGAGGCACATGAAACAGTCTAAATATTTTTGTATCTTGAATACGGTATCAGTGGTGGCCACCATTGGTAAAACTTTTGAGACTATCAGCAAATGTCATTGTTGTGGTTGTAGAGAATGCAGAAAATACAGTACAAACAACAATATTTAAACTCTAATAGACTAGAAATTTTAAAACAATTCCACTACACACACACATATATATATATATATTAAATATGATTTTATTTTTTTTCTTAAATGTGTGCCAGCATTTGGTAATAATTCATCATTCTTAACAATCAAAGCCTTTTAAATCACAAAACAATGACCTTGTACCACAAAGTTAGCTCATTTCAGTCATATAACTATTTTGAGACATTTATCAGAATAACTCACCAATGTAATCAGAGCTAATAGGCCATGTGCAGTAAAACAAAATGTTTTAGAAAGGAGAATGTGAAGTAGTGTAAACCCAATTAGATCTAAATTGGATATGCAATGACCACACTCATTTTTGTAATATTTAACTCATTTTAATATAGGCTATATTTTAAGTGTGGTGCTAGTATTTAAAAATGTTCTTGTTTTAAAATCATTGGTAGCTCTAGGGCCCTAGACTAAAGTGTTAAATAAGCTACACCAGCTGTTCTAAGGAAAATGAAACAACGTTAGGTTTCAGTATGTTAGAAGTTAGAAGCAACCCTCTTCTAAACCTTCTTTTAATAACACTTCTCACTATAGTTGTCTTATGCAGGCCAACTCAGAATGCACAGAAAACATGGTTATTTCAACCACTTAAAAATAATAAATCCAGAAAGTTTTGTAATACCTTTTCGGCACAGCCAGCCGCAAAGGCTGCATACTTCCCCACAGGGAAATGACTAATATCCATACTATTACCACTCAGAATTGCTCCTACTCACAAGGTGGAACAGATGACCTAAAAAGGTCACGTTTGCCGACTGTAGCCTACTCGTTCCTGCAGCGCCTTGTTTGTCGTCTAAGCTATACGACGAAATATGAAAGTAACATTTCATTCGATTTAAACTTTACCTAAACAAAGGACAGGCACTTTCAACAAAAACGTCAACCAGCGAATTAGAATAGCATTTTCACTCCCCTTATAACCGTACCGATATGCTTCTACTATGTGACACAGCTATATCTGCGAAAGTATTTTGATTTTGTATCCTTCGTCGATAGACAGAACTCCAGGGAAGATGACGCTGGCAAATAACTCAGAGGCACTACTTTGTATTCCAGCTGCGGATGGATATGGTGTTTACGGTGAGAAAGGAAGTGAAGCTGTAGGGGGAGTGAAGAGGGAATTAATCAAATCTATCGAACTTCAGCAGTTGCAGTAATATCGCTTGCAATTTAATGCATATGGTTATCTCCTGGTATCGGTAAATATTTTAATCACACGGTGTTTTCATTCGTATATCCAAGTCTTTTGCGTTTAAACAATATACATGTCCGAGTTTCACTCGTACTAAAATCACCCTGCTGCAGCTAAATACGTCACAAATGCGTCAGTTTTTAAGAACCATTGCTGAACGTGTGATAATTTAAAGAGACAGAGAGAAACTGGAGACGCGACTTCGTACAAAAGATATACTGTAACATATTCTTCTTTTTTGATGTTGCTTAAATTAGTTTGGGGGTTTGTAGTAATTACATCATATCTTTGAATAAATGTGTTATTGGATGTTTAAATTGCATTGCATTTGACGTCATCAAATCGCCTTGCCGAAGTTTAGGAATGCTTGTGCTGTTTATGATGTGGAATTTAACACCTACTGTTTGTTGGACTTTAAATCCAGCAATTATGGTACAGCGTATCATCAGTCTAATAATAGCTGATGTTTTTTTTTTTTGGTGTCTCTTTACCTTGCTGAAGGTTGTTAAATTTTGTCATATCATATTTATCAATATACAGTACATTTTTAATCTATGAAAAGTTTTAGTATTTTGATCCTTCATTATGTGAAAATAATTTACTGTCCATGATGTGGTGTGGCGAACAAGGTCCAGTTTGGTACCAGAGCTAAGCAGAACTCCCTGCAAGGTATACAAGACTTGCCCCACGCTGTTGCATTGACTGTGGAGGATCAGCATCAGGAAGTTCTGAGCAGAGGCAGAGTAGTGGAGGAGCAGTGAAGTAGTGAAGATTTGTCGAAGGCGTGTGGATCCCTAAAGAGGAGGAGTCTAAGCACATCAGCCAGTTGAGGATCACCTCTTTGCTCGGTGTTGAAGGAAAGATTTTCCTTAGCATTGTAGGCTAATTTCTTCCCTGGAAATGGGTATGTCGATACATCAGTGCAGAACGGAGGCATTCCATGGGAACCAGGTTATCTAGGGCATACAGGTGTGGTCACACAGCACTTCAGAGAAATAAAGGGGGCCAGAGCTGATTTGGCAGTGTTGTGGTTGTGGCCAATGCATGTGGCTCGATGCACAAGCTGGTTTCATCTTTTTTTTCAGATCAGATTCAGTTTCATCAACAGCAGTTGGAGGGTGAAACCCATGAAGCTGCTCATCAGCTTCATCAGAGCAGCTCAGGTTTCCCCAGCACATTTCCAAGACCGGCCTCAGTCCCTGACATCATCCTGGTGTCAGGGACATCAAGGAACATCATCATGCTGGAGCTAACGAGACCATGGGAAGACATGGAGGAGGCCTTTGAGATAAAAAAGGAGAGGTATGAAGCACTAGTTTGCAGCTGCCACAGACAAGGCTGGAGGGCTTGGTGTTTGCTTGTACAGGTAAGGTGCAGGTCAGTCCCTCTGTAAAGCTTATACCAAACTAGGTATCACCAGAGAAAGACAGAGGAGAACCAGCCGCAACAACACTGAGACTGCACAGAAACCAGTCTGTGGTTAGAGTGCCTGTAAGAGAACCGATGTAGCAACTCATGACAGCACAGCCTTTTATACTACCTTCCATCCATCCATCCATCCTCTAAACCGCTCTTTCATGGTCGGGGTCATGATGAGTGTTTAGGGGCTGGATCCTATCCCAGGATACAGTGGGCGACAGGCCAATTTGTCCTTTGCATATGTTTTGGCTGTGGGTGGAAACTGGAGTACCTAACGGAAACCCACACAGACACAGGGAGAACATGCAAACTCCTCACAGAAAGGCTCTGTCACGATTCAAACTCGGTACCTTCTTGCTGTGAGGCAACAGCGCTATTTACTGCACCACCATGCTGCCCAGTCAGGTCAATTTTATTCATAACACTCCATCATCCCCAGCACTCACCCCCCACACACGCACACAAACATATGTCAGTACATTCACCTGCAATCTGCCATGCTTTGCTGACACAGTGAAAAAACAGGCACGCAGAGGTGGGCTCTGTGCTTTTGAGAGCAGACTTGTTGTGGATTTATTTTTGTGTCTTTATTTTCACTCTGTTTCCTCCACCCGGGCTTTCCAATCCTGGTCCAGGCTGGCAGTCAATTACATTTTAATAATAGCGCTCGTTTTTTAAAAATAAACCAGGAAGAGAGGGAGGAGATGGGGCAATCAGGGAGGTAAAGTGATGGGGGAGTGGGTTGAGAAAGAGCGAGACAGAGCAGATTAAGCTGTTTTTAATTCTGTATGTAATGGGCTTACAGACTAAGGTTTTGTGGAGGAGAATTAATGCAAACATATGGGCTCGCACGCCAGTGCCCTCTCAGACGTTGGCCTTTCCCTCAATTAGACGATGCTGTGATCATCCATTTGGCCTCAGAGCCCGGTAATTGCATCAAGGACACAAAATTCATCGTCTATTTAGAAGGGCATGGGTTCTATTATTCTTTGTTTGATTTCTTGCTAACTCACTTGATTCAACCTAATCTGTCTATATATGTATATCTGCGTATACGTACACTACATGGCCAAAAGTATGTGGACACCTGACATGCAACATCCCTTCCAATATTATGGGCATCAATATGGAGTTGGTCCACCTTTTGCTGCTATAACAACCTCCACTTTTCTGGGAAGGCTTTTTACTTGATGTTGGAGCATTGCTGCAGGAATTTGCTTCCATTCGCCAGAAGAGCATTAGTGAGGTCAGGCACCGATTGGGCAATTAGGCCAGGCTCACAGTTGGCTTTTCAATTGCTGACAAATGCGTTGGATGGGGTTGAGATCAGGGCTCTGTGCAGGCCAGTCAAGTTCTTCCACACTGTTCTCGACTAAACTATTTCTATATGACTGTCCTCTCTGTGTGCCCGGGGGCATTGTCATGCTGAAACAGGAAAGGGCCTTCACCAAACTGTTGTGGAAGCACAGAATTGTCTACAATATGATTGTATGCTGAAGCATTAAGATTTGCCTTCACTACCCCATACCCTCTGGAAACAGCAATGCGAATATCTGAAATCCATTTCATTTAGATTGCAATTTTCAATATGAAACTATAAAAATGTTTTTGTCCCCAGAGAAATGGATTTTTTGGTGGCCACATTCTATAACATAAAACATAAAAAGCCATGATTATTGCTCATACAACCATGTCCACATCTCTCCATTACACATATGCACCTGCACACATATTAGTCCAGGTTTTCTACTTTAATTCCATCTAGCACATCCATGAACTGTTATAAGTGGTCTAATAAGTCTTTTAAAAAGAAGCTTTCTGCAGATCTGAAAATATGCAATACATTTCTAATGACTGAAAAACAGTTATTTTCACAGATGAAGGCCATCCACTGCAAACATCCACGATCCCCAGCTGATCAGGAAGGATGATCCTTCAAAAAATACAGACCAATGACTATAGTCCGTGTTTCTTGCAAAGTGCTGTGCATCTTTTAACCCTTGAGTTGTCTTCATTTTATGTAGACAACACAAGGACCCTTTGTGATAAACCCTTTTAATGTTGAAACAACCTGTCACTCATTAACAAATTGCTGAATAACTGTTGTCCTATTTCACAGTCCTGAGAGACTGTAGGTCTCTGTGGAGGTCTAGCTGAACGGTCATACTGTTAACTTTATTTGTATTATTTTTATGATATTTTGTTTGCATAGTCCTATGTGTGTGTGATGTTGTCTTTTTTGTACATTAGACTGCAGTGCTTGTTTCACATATTGGTTTGTCTTTGCTTTACATCACGATGCACCATGTTTCTAACATGACTAATAAAGGAATCTGATAGACAATGAGATGGCAAACCATGATGGCTCACATATGGAGCCACAGATTTTAGATTTTAGATTTAGATTTGATTTTATGTAAAATAACAGAACATCTTCTCTCAATCAATCTCACAAAGTGGGTAAAGGCCTCTGATCACATAACAATTTATATATATTTCAAAGTAGCACACCCTATTGTATTGTATTTATTATTTTTGTGTGCTGAGTTCTTATATGCACTATGTCTGTTTTTCTGTAGAATGCATTAGTCCAGTCTAAATGTGTGTGGGTGTTGAGCCTCCTCTCTTTGGTGACCCTCTGCTCCTGGCCTCAGTAGCATCCTTACTGCTGCCTAGCAACAGTATGTAGCTACGGCAACAAAACCAACAACCCCCTCCCATCTACCTCCAAAACCCATGCCCCCACAATCAGAACCTAAGTGTAGCAATCAAGAAGAGGGATGGAATCCAGTAAGTGGTAATACCAAACAGAGGGAGGCAAATGTTAAAACCATCAAAGTGAATTAACATTGACAATCAGTGTAATAACCTCACCATGTTGCTCAAACCACTGAGGTAGAGAACACTCTCTAAAGTTTTTCCTAGCAATTACATTCTATAATGCTGTATCCCAGCATTTTAAGGCTGAAATAATGAACATGCAGCATCCCTTTATTCAATACCAAACTGCCTAATGCATAGCAGCCAAGAATTCTATAAGCAAAATCATGTATTGAACACAAAGGAATTTGTTATGCCGCTGTCTGCGAGACACAGCACTACCTACTGTATATCCCTGGTAAGTGCCTTCCAGAGAAAATTTAATGACTGAGCACACTACAGCTTTAAGTCCTGAGTACAAACATATCCACTGCTGTAGCCTACATCTGCTTACCACATGTGGGAAAGACTATGACAATTACTGAAGACAATGAAGTCCATGGCTTGCGGTAATATGTGTCAGTGGCTGTACTTGAGACTGGCCTTCAGCCAAGGTAATAATTCTGACCTTGGTTAAAGTCCAGTCTCAGAATTCTGGCAATTAATACTTGTATAATGATTGTAGAAGCAGGAGGTCACATTTTCTTAATAGGCCAACAGCATGCATCACATTTTCACCTGATTAAATATTTTTACAGACTGAATATTGTTAAATCTCACTCCAGATTTCCAAGCCTTTTGAATGGATCCATACATGGAGTATACAATAGAGATATTATGGAAATCAGACAGATGCTGTATGTGAAAATTAAGTTGGTAGATCTGTTATGATTCTATGGTTTTTTATTAATTTTGTAGGCATCTAATTTATCACTTGCAATGCAGTGTTTAGAATTAGTATGAATACATAGAAGGATCTTTTGTTTTGTGCTTGCACTACCAGGTTGCCTATTGACAAAGCATGGAAAATGTCTAGCAAAATTGATGTTCACAATTATTGGTTGCAATATGTGCAATGGACAGTAGATGGCAATAAAACATTAATGCTGTGTTAGTAAGTGGTGGAACAGTACAGGAGGGACAGTGGCTGTATATATTCATATATATATATATATATATATATATATATATATATTTGTTTACCCTGTACTTCAGCACATTGGATGTGAAATGAAATAATGAATACCAGGTTAAAGTGCAGACCATCAGCTTTAATTTGAGGGCATTTACATTATATTGGGTGATAAGTGTAAAAAAGGTTTATTTTAAATGCATAAGTATAAAATACTTTTTATGCATAGTTCCCCCATTTTAGGGGACCGAAAGTATTTGGACAATTGGCTGATCAGCTGCTGCTTGGCTAGCTCTGTGTCATTGCGTCATTATTTCTTGCACAAGAAAACTAAAAACAAAAAGCTTAGAGTTCACTTTAGTTGTGACATTTGCATTTGTAGTCTGTCGCAGTTGTCTCTCAACATGAGGAGCAAATAAGTGTTAATTCCCATAATGCAGGTTATCATGAGCCTGAAAAAGCTGAAAAAAATCAGAGCCATTGTCAAAACATTGGGTGTGTCAGAAAATTGACCGTTTGATACCTTGTTGAAAAGCAAGGACTCACTGGTGAGCACAGCTATAGCCAACAACCTGGTAGACCACGGAAGGACCACTGTAGTGGATGACAGAACAATAATTTCAACCGTGAAGAAAAACCCCTTTACAACTGTCAAACAGATCAAGAACACTCACCAGGTTGTATGCACAAATGTGTCAAATGCTACCATAAAGATAAGTCTACATCACCATAACTTTAGGGTTCACTGCAAGATGCAAGATACTGGAAGGCCTAATGAACAAAATGGTCGGGTTAGCATTTGATAAAAAGAACATTTGAAAAAGGTAGATTTCTGAAACAAAGTTTTATGGCTAGATGAGATGAGGATTGATATGTAGCAAAGTGATGGAAGGAGGTGTGGAGAAAGACAGGAAATGCTTATCATCCAAAGCACTGCTCATTTCTCTTTATTGATGATGTGACTGCTTATGGCAGCAGCAGGATGAATTATGAAGTGTACAGAAACATCTTATCAGCTCAGATCCAGCCAAATGCCTCAAAATTCAGTGGACGATGCTTCACCTTGCAGCAGGACAATGAGCCCAAACATACTTCTAGAGCAATATATATATATATATATATATATATATATATATATATCCACTTCCATACAGGTGTACTGCATGATGCAATTAAGCAATTAACCTGCTATCATGCTCTGTGGCCTCCACAAAAATGCTGAGCAGGCCCAGTTGACCTTAATTTAGATCAAGTTGGCAAGAGGAAAAGATCTAGGAGACTGTGAAAGAGGATTTATTATTGGGGGAAGGATGGCAGGAGCTTCAGCCACAAAGACTCAACAGGCTAGTGTTTCAATTGGAACAGTGACTACAGTAACATCTGCATTTAGACCAATGGGAGAGACATCAGTAAATAGGGTCGGAAATTGTGGTCGAAAGCGCACATTCGATGACCGTGATGCTCGTGCATTAGTGCGATATGTGAGCAAAAACAGAAGAGCAACTGTTCCTCAGGTGACTGAGCATGCCAATGCTGAATGTAATCAGACTGTGTCAGCAAGAACAGTCTGTTGATAACAACATAAATAGGAATGTTATAGTAGGGTTGCAGGGCATAAGGTCACTGAATGGTTTGTTGAAAAGCATATGTGAATCATATTATATGGCCTTTGCAGTCACCAGATCTCAAGCCTATTGAACACCTATGGGAGATTTTGGACCGACGTGTTAGACAGTGCTGTCCACCACCACCATAAAAACATCAAATGAGGGAATATCTTTTGGAAGTATGGTCTTCTATCCCTCCAGTAGAGTTCCAGCGACTTGTAGAATCTATGCCAAGGTGCACTGAAGTTGTTCTGGCGGCTAGTGGTGGGCCTTACTAAAACACTTTATGTTAGTTTTTCCTTTCATTTGTCTGTGTACGTATATATGTATGTGTGATATATATATATATATATATATATATATATATATATATATATATCAAATTGCTGGTTTGCAATCTTAAACTCTCATAATTATATCAATATAATTATGATATAATAATATGGGAATATCTTGGCAGATTTAATTACTATTTGGCAAGATGTTTTTTTTTTTTTTTAAATAACCATTTAAATAAACAAATAAATAATTAAATGAAAGCTCTATATGCATGGTGTGCACACAGTTGTTACTCATGGACGAACGTTTAGACCGCATTGAAGCCAGACAAAAGCTAGATAAAATGTTTTTCCAGTATGCTACAGCAGCCACTAGGTGTCACTTTCAGCTTTCAATCCTATCATCAAAATGACAAACGCTTGAGTTATCAAAGTTCATTTCTTGCTATGTACAACATTTGAACGCAATTAAAATTTCTAAATTTAGTCAGTGAATTATCAGAATTACTGACATTTCTGACAATGTTCGTGTTAAACTCTTGTTGTAAATGAAAAGAAAGTAATTTAACACTCCCTGGTTAGTTCAAGAGGAAAAAAAAAAGTTTGTTAGAAATTTCAGGAATATCAGGAATTTTTTTTGCTATTTTTAAATCAGAACAAGGCCAAACTTAAAAATATAAAAATATATTTTCCTTTGATAACGAAGAATGAAAATTCAACCATATGTAACTGATATATGATGAAATTGGCTGAGACAACATTCTTTTCATTATTTAGCCCATGTATTAAACAAATTAGTGTGAGTGATAATACATCTGCAATGGTCCTGCTATTTTTGTAAAATAGATAGTTTTGATTAAAAGGTAGTTCTATTTAATATTCTGGGCTAACTACTGTGATGTTCCAGTTCCAATACAGTGCAGTGATCTAATGGTCTTGCTCCTAGAACATGCATAAGGTCAAGTTTTTTCTATAATTGTTTCAGTTGGCCAATCCCCTTCTTTTAATTACTCCAGGATCTGTTTTTTTTTAAAGACCGTTTCCCTGCACATGATGCAAGGCATTGCACAACCACATGGTGGTGACAAAAGATTGCGGTTCATTTTCCCGTAAGGCGTCAGTACCACCATACGCTGATGATGGTAAAATGATATTTTGAAAATGTCGATAAAATGAAGACTATACATGCATGTGAAGTTAATGAATTTCTATGTGCTATATGCCAGTATATAAAGACTTAACAATCTTGATTTCTGTTTATCTCAACATTTTCTTTTTGTTATGTACATAATATTACATCTATGTCTGATTCACTTGTATAGCAATTAAAAGCTTTGTGTTCCAAATGTATTAATATCTGAAATGTTATTCATATATAGTCTTGTTCAAAATTATTGTGAAGTTTATTATTATTATTAGTTATGATGATGATGATGATGATGATGATGGTGACTACACCTATGACGACAACGACGGAGATTATTATTATTATTATTGTTATTATTATTATTATTATATCATTATTATTATTATTAATGATAATAATAATGTTAATATTATTATTAATAATAATGTTAATATTATTAATATTATTATAGGTTGCAGTAATGCGGTTGTATGCACAGCACTTTAATAAATACGGGTACTTGACAACATGAATTCATGTTCGTTATCCAGTTGGATCCAAATGGTCCAAGGACCGTTTCTGGAACTGGATCTATTAGCATGTTCCTCTCGTAGATGAGAGCTTTCTACTATAGGGCATGCATTGAAGAGAAATCAAGAGTTTAAAATAATTATATTTTAGAAAAGGTCCCATGTAGGCCATTCGTCTATGCAACATTTCGTTTGAACAGAAGTTACCTGCACATGTGTTAAAATATTACGCATCCTGGATGAAGTCAAACGTAGGCGTGTCATTCTATCTGTGGGCTGTGGCTGCAACATAGTTTTAGTGATCAAGCTACAATATAAGTTCAGAAATTTTCAATAGACTGGATGTGTTCTTCATACTAAAACAAAAATCTGGTCTTCATTTTTTTTTTTTTTTTTTTTGAGGTCATTAACCCTCTTTTCGGTATAGTTCCTTCTTACCCAAAATTCAGCGTGTGAACTGGCGGCTTGTCATTGCACCGACTGAAGCCCCTTTCTTCATCTTTGAAAATCCGCATGTATTCGGAATTTAGAACCCTCTCAGCTTTTAATTTATGCGCATATTAATTGTGCGCCATTGTAATTGCCACCGTGGGATACAACATGCAAATGAACAGTGCGCGTGTTTGCGTACGGTATTTTCTTGCTTAATGAAATAGTTATAAGTGAAAAAATAATTGTAAAAAATAAAATAAAACGTGTGTGTCTCTGTGTGTTATTTTCAACCTGAAGCTGGGGTTCAAAGAGTAGTTGGGATTTAAGCTCAATATGGAAACTGAACTGAAGAAATAATACCATTGTAATGATACCTAAAGGCGTTAATAATATAGATATATAGCTTATGTAAATATTATCACGTGTACTACATTTCCTACCTCACAAAAAAACGGCAATATTATCAGTACTTTTTATTTGTGCAAAATAATGGTAAAACCTCCAACTGGAAAAGTGGACATCTTGGTTAAAATGAGAGATACAAATATGATACAATACTGTACACTGAATAACAATAAAATAACAGAACTCGCATGATATTGTCATGATGTAGGGTATAGGATATGTGCAAGCCAGATATTTCGTTATACGCTGTTAAAACATGTTGCACCCGCATATGAAAATTCAAGTTTTTCAAGTCCAATTCAAAGCAGAAGACCCTGAGCCCAAATTTGATTAAAATAATAAATAAAACAAAATTTAAAAGCCAAATTGTTCCCAAATGTGTTGGTTAAAATTATTCAGTCCCCATGATTCAAGTGATGCTCTATAGCCTAAATTTGGTACATGGGTAGCTTCAAATGAAATTTGCTAATTCGATCAAAACAATAAATGGTTTGTCATTACAACATGTTCATATTGCCTTTTATATATAGTAAATGCCCTCGTGGAGTAATTTGATCCCATTTGGACTTAATAACTGCAATAACTGTGGTAGAGCTGAATTAGTATAGAATATGTTGCTGTATCGCTATGTTTTAATTGGGCTAAGTTCTCGATATATGTATTATTGTCACGACATTTCATTAGTTTTTTTCTCATGGAAATGATGACGTATATTTGATCATATATTACACATTGTGGGGTTACAGTCATACACATCTTCTGTACAGTGAAATATGCTATTTCTTTTTTTAAAAGAGGATAAAAAGAGCCACACAGGCACACAGACACTAATAAAAACCTAATTTAATTGTTTTAAAATAATAATAATGCCATCTTGATGTGGGAAATTGTTATATAATAGTTGTAGCAGTACAAACAGCAGCAGTAGAAGTAGTAGTATGTTGTTTTCTTCTTTTTTACCAATGTAAAACCAATGTAAATATATGTACTTTTTTTTTTGCAAAAGTATTCATACCAGACACATTTAAAAAATAATATTTGCTTTAATTACAGCCTATTTCACAGATTTGCCGACAAAACAAGTGAAAAGTATGAAAGTATTTAATATGAAGTAAAAATGAGTGTATGTGTTGATTGTATAAGTATTCAACCTATGTGCACCTGTAGCTGTAATGCAGGTGCAAAAAATCACCTTTATAAAAGCAACTGTCATTGAGAATCATTGGTCAGCAAGTTAATATGAAGAAAATGCACAAAAGGGGGGGAGGGGGGGGGGGGGGGGGGGGGTATTATGCCTGTCCACCTGGTTTAAGTATGTCTTGTCTGCCTGGTCTTATTATGCATCCAAAACCACTACAAATAAAATGTGTGTGTACATATATTTATATATATATATATATATATATACACACAAAAGACTTGGCAACATTATCAATAGGTATGGATTAGTAGAAGACACAAAAAAAACTCTAAATATTCAAAGATTCTTGTGAGCACTATTGACTCAATAATCAAGTTGAAGCTGCATCAAACCACATTATACTGCAAATAAAAAGGCCATCCCTCCAAACTTGGTCACTGGTGAGGGAAGCATGAAACCAGTGAGGGAATCCACTGTGAGGCCAGCAATTACTTTGAGCTTCAGAGTTAAATGGCTGAGATTTCAGAAAATGTGCACCAGCCAGCAGTACAAAGAGCACCCAAGCTTCCATGGCAGAGAATAGAAGCAGCGCTTTTAAAAACCTCGAAGCTCACCTGGAGTTGGGAAGAAAGCATGAGCATGAACCAGATAAAATCTAGGGAAAGGTTTTGTGGTCAGATTAAAATAGAGATTCTGGGTCAAAATGCAGTGTGATATGTCTGTTGTGAACCAAGCACTGCACATGTCCCACTTCAAAGCATGCTTTCAGTGAGGCATGGCGTGGCACTATCATGCTATGTTGGTGTTTCTTGTCAGCAGGGACTGGACAACCTGTCAGAATTAAAGGGGAAATGGACAGTGCAAACTAGCAGCAAATACTGGCAGAAAACCTGTTCCAGTCAGCCAAAGACCTGAAGCCAGGGAAAAAGCTTTTGGCAGGACAACAGCACAGGGCCAAAGCTGCATTGGACTTGTTGAAGAATAAAATGAATGTCATTGAGTGGCCCAGTGAACCCCATCAAAAATCGGTGGAACAATTAGAAGAAATGTGATGTCCTAATAACTTGAGAGCTGGAACAAATCTGTCAAGAACAATGGAAAAAAAACCTCCCCCAACCAATGACCAAAGTTGGGCACAGTTGTTACAGACTTACCAAAAAAGATGCATTGCTGTTTTTGCTGTGAAAAAGTGCTTCCACCAAATATCAACATCAGGGGCCTGAAATTATTTTGCTTAACATAAAACAAATTTTAAAGATCCATTTTTTTTCATCTTGAGCTTGTGATTATAATGATGGTCTTAAAGCAGTAATCATTTGAATGCATCGTTTGTAATGCAGCTAAGTGTGAAAACTGCCTAAGGAACCATGGTAGGCCTATTCTATGAAATGAACATACAAGAATCAGTCAGAAGCAGTTATTAATCTGTATTCACTCTAGTCCATTTGGTGTTAGTTAATGAATTGTGAATTTGAGTGACTGCATTTATTGTATTTTACTATTTTGCATTCATGTTTATTCCCGCCTGTTTTCTTTATTTCAGCGTATATAAAGCTTGGGGGGTCTTTATGAAGCAGTGATCTTCATTCCTCCTGGAATCCTGCTGGTTTTGGTTGTTACTCTCGGTACTGAATTGATCGAATACATCCGTGGATCACAGTTAACTCACCTCCGCTGGTTACTTGGATATGTATTGGTTGTTGATATTAAGGCGAAAACTAAAACCAGCAGACCTCTCCAGGGCCAGGAATGAAAATCACCAGAATAAAGTCCAATAACCTGTTAGTGTGCCCTCAGAACGACTAAAGAGCAAGAGCAGACGTAACGTCCCTGTGAAGATTAGGAACAGAGCAGACTTGACGTCCGAAGGCCACATCTGGTGTTCAGTCATCACACCTCAAACGTTAGCACCGTAGTCCAATGTCTATTTGCAAAGAAATGGGAAGGTGAGTGTATTGCCATGTCCTAGGACAGCTGTTTGTGGCTAGTTACTGCGTTCACTTTATAACACAGTTCATTCGTAATTACATGAATATCAAATGAAGGTAATCATGTTCTGTTTACAGTTGGTAGGACTTAGGCTACTTTCAATTTATAGGTAGCTTTATTTGCACGTCAGCTTTGTTTAACATTTCATTTTTGGTAACCTGGTCATCTCATGAAGTATATCTAGAAAAGTATATGTTGACATATAAGACCTGATTAGAAAACATAATGAACCCAACTACATTTAGAATAATTAAAATAATTTATACATATCGAAAACTTTTTTATAGCTAAATATTATTGTATAGATTGATGCTGTGTATAATGGCACTTCAGTCTATACCCTGGATTCGAATAATTTGTCCTTGTAGCAGCAACTCATTTCAATAAAACTAATGAAACATATTTGGCCAAGCAGTGTTTGTGAATGCAAAAAGCGTTTAACTGTAAGTAAAATAATCGAGACCTGTTTGTAAACCCGTGTTTCCTGCACCACATAGCATTGCATGTCCGACACAATTGGTATATACTTATTTTATATTGAACACTTTTTCATACATTTCGTATGCCATTATTGATTTTTGTTCCAAAGAAGCACCAGAATATCTCTTTCCTTTGCCCTCCATAGAAAAAATATTAATAAACGGACTGTTTATTTATGTGATTTGATTTAACATAGGCAGGTAGTTCGGACTGAAATATCAGTGCCACTCGTTCACGTTTAGTCCATTTGATTCTTAAACGATCAAAGTAGAAATTAGCCACATCGAATATAACCGCAATTATTTTTATTTGACTTCTGTCAGCAGGAAATAAAAACAAACGCTTTATTCCGTGTACGCTCAAAAACACGAACAAACACTGCAGTTAAATTGTAGTCAGTGTTCACCGTTTAACACCTGAATGAATGGACAAAACTATGAATGAGTCCGCCCGCTCTATGGTGAGGACAACTGTTGAATTCTACTGCTCACTTTACTGTCCATATATGACCGTTTGTAATTCACATTAATGTACGTTCACAAAACACAGATGGGATGGGTTCTATTGCAGTCATGAAATCGTGGGCAGTAGTTTAGCGTTTGTCATGTGCCATATCAGACCGACGAAAACACTTAAATATTCAAGTTAAAACTGGACATCCTGAGTAATTACAACCCTAGCCTATTGATTTGATGATGATGATGATGATGATGATTTTAAAAATATTTTATGATATTATTTCTGTGTTTTATAGCCTGCAGCAAGTAGCCTAGGCCTACAGGCTGATATCCAACATGCCAGTGTAATCCATGTTGCATTGTCATTTTTGAATATACAATAGTATCACATTGAAATAGGAAATTATCTGCATTATATATAGTATGTAAGCCTACAAGCAATCATACAAAAACCGTGTACACCATTTCCACAGTCACATTTTACAGTCATATGGCGGAAAATATTTAAGAGGAGAATGTTGAACGGCAAAAAAAAACCTACGAGTTTAATTTCATTAATAACCTATTCTGTTAAATTCGTCTTGAGTGTTGTAATTCACATTGATGGTCAAGGGGGATTTATGTTACCGTTGATTGTGTCATTGCATTTCTCGATTACTCGGGAATCGTAGGCGGATGCAACTTGGTCGAATACCGGCTTTTACTCAAAACCTGTTTAGATAACTTTACGTTTACAATTGTGTATGGAAATATGTAAGATTACAGTGAGAGCAGTCAATGGTTTTGAAAGCAAGCGAAGAATGCATATTTCCGCATGTAAATGATAGATGTTATTCTGGTCAAATAAGGTGGAAGTAAAATCATTGAAACATATAAAGTGTAGTCATAAATTATTAATTGTAATTAAAGAGCAAACTTTATGACTTTGATGACCAGTTATGTCGATAACATGGTCGGAGAAGACAATTTCAGCACTGTAGGGTGGACAGCACCGCCTTTAAAGAAAGACCTCGTCTTTTGAGTCAGGTCAGATATGTTCATCTGGAACAAACCGAAAAATTCAAAAAGTGAGAAGTCAGCTCTAGTATTCGGACATGGAAGAGCAATACACAGTAGCCTGTCAACGTTAAACATGAGATGCTATTGCCGTTTCCTAACGAATTTATTTAACGAACTTATTTTTACATAAATCATAGCCCCATTCTTAATACAAGGTTATACTTTTAACGTCTGCTTAAATTGGCAACTACACGCGTCCTGTAGGTGTAGCCTAAACGTAAAGGGAAAACTTAGAAAATACTTCTCGTTTTTTAAAAAAAATCTTTTTTGTGAACTTTTTTGTGAGTTTTTGGTTTTCCGGAATAAATGAAAATAAAATAAAATAAAAATCTTAATATCTATTTGTAATTGCCCATAAATCCTGAATGATGTCATGTGTCCTGAGTCATGTGTTTGCCATCCCATATCATAGCAATATGGTACAGCCACATGCAACCTGTCAAATCATCTTCTGTAGTATTGAGCGAGAGGGAAACTGCGTAGAAAAAAGAAATCCCAATGAAAAATGAAATCATCAAAAAACCCCTACTGTGATAGATACAAACAGAGAAACAAACATTTCAAATCGCAAACTCGACAGAACTTTTTAAATCCACCCTGTGACACCCCACCCCAAACGCTCGATTGCATGTAGCGCCTTTTTTTAAACACCCCGACCTCCTGGTTTGAAACACAAAGGGCTCATGCTGACAACTCAATCGCCGAGGTTAGCAGCCCTGAAAAGAATGACTTTGACCACTCTGGCCCCCGCCCCCGCCCTCCCCATGTAATTTCCTTTCTTCATTACTCTTCTTAATCCTAGGAGAAAGGAAGGAGAGGTCATATTATAGCATATCCGCATTTATTTTTCTGAAATAATGATGTTGTCAAAAATAAAATAGTCAATAGCCAACGGAGTAACTCCAGGTTACATTGCATTCAATCAGAGTAACGTACAAACATAAAGCACATCCACTTCAGTTAAATGAGTAGATTAGGCTATATACAGAAAATATAGATAAAAGTCTATATTTTGTTTTGGATCACAACTTCCTCGACACCTTCCATCATTGCAACAATCATCAGGGTGAGGTCTGAATTCTGAAAATCTGAAAATAGCTTATTAATTAAACTGGTTAGCCTTCGTCTATACATTAGTTATAGGCATATCGTCAGTAATAAAATACTGTATTCTTATATTTACATGTTGCGTTTCAGTTTGACATGCAGTTCAGTGCTGAAAAAGGTAGACTAAAAATAATACTTTAATCGTAGTTTAGTCATGAATGAAAGTGACATGCTATCTACATTTTATGGAGAATATATGTGCTACAGTTTAAGTAGTCCAATTCAAAATGAGGTAATACTACTACTACTACTACTACTACTAGTAGTAGTAATAATAATAATAATAATAGTCGTCGTCATCATAATCATCATCATCATCGTCACCATAATCATCATTATCATCATAACTAACATGGCTGCTTTCCTTTTTGTAGCCTCTTGAATTATGTTTCCACAATGGTGTATACTTTAGACTAAATAAGTTAAAAATAACACAAAATGAATGATTGTGTCAGAGGACGTTTGGCTGAAGACATTTTTTTTTGTATGTGTGTTTCTTTTGTGTTTTTTGAACACCTGCAATCTTGTGTAAGCCTAAACGATCAACCTTGCAATAACCAAAGCTTATATAATTACACATCACTGGAATTTACTGCAACGCTATACGTTTACTTAACCTTGAGTTAAGTTAACCTCAAGGTTTTTAAAATCAGCATAAAAGCAGTTCAATATGCTGAAAGAATCTACTTTTTGAAATATATGCAGTGTATATTTACGCGGAATCTATTACAAGATGCGTCTGTCCAGGTAAGGCTATCCACCAGTAAAGTACAGATTTGTTCCAGAAGGACACACCCAGCAGTAGCTGAGCTTGCTTAGCATGTATCATTTGTAACTGAGTTGCATCAATACAAAATAATAAAAGTAGCATATCAAATGTTCAGACGTTTCTATCCGGCCATAATAGCCAGTGACTAAAACGATAGGCCTACGTGAACATACATCGCACAACATCCAAAGTTAATAATGAATTCATCCAATCTATTGTTAGTGGAATGTTGGACAGATATAAGTGAATTTCATGTCAATGGGAATTTATGGCATAGTGTAAAAAGTCTGTTTCTGGTCTATATGCCCGTCGAAATTAATTTAGCTGCAAGAACTTTTCCACTTTTAATACATTATTATGAAATTCCTGTTTAAGAATGCGACATCGGCCAGGAATTTAGGGTACATTTGTGATCAAAAATTTTCAATAAAGTTATGAATGACATGTACCACACACACACACACACACACACACACACACCTCGCATCTTTGGTAGAATTATGGACCTATCAATTGCATTTTGATGCCCTATTATATTATTGGCTGATGTAAATGACTGTGGAGTAGGCCTGTTGCATTTTTCGACTGATTTAAGTTCACGGTCAATCAAACTAATAAATTTCAGTTAGATTTATCATTAAACAATTATTATTCTAATTGACATGCATTTCAAATAATCGTGTCACGGTGTCGCCTAAGATACCTCATAAAGAGTTGTTACATATATAATATGGGCTGTAAAAACAGCTGTGCATAAACATTTAAATGTGTACTATGATAATATATTCGTAAACGAGAAAGGTTCATAATATCTTTACAGAATCATAATGTTGAAGTCACGATGGTCGAATGCACAGTGTCCAATCCTCCAAACATTGTATGAAAAATCAATTCACTCAGTAGGCTACAACTGAAGATCATGACGATGATAATAACGTTAAAGAAGAAGAAGGACGTTTTCTCTGTTTTTCTGTTGCTGGGGGTTCACCTGTAGTGTTTCCGGTTCGTTTAAATGTGCTTTTAGTAACAAAGTCTAAGATGTCGCTGGTGGTAGTGATTGTTATTGATAAAATTATGCTTTGATTTATTGTAGAAATAATAATAAACGTATCTGTAGACAGTAGAATTAGCCTACATTCTTTCACATCCAGTTGCAGCGCATATTTTCTGAGATCGTGCTTCGTAGCCTATGGCCTATGAGGTCAGTATATGTGTAAACTGGGGGCGCGTGTTCAAATTTATGGATTCGTTATAGGCAATTATTTTGCCATTACACATTCTTCGACATAACACTGGACCACTGAGGAGAAAGGCCACAGACTGACCCATTTTCTTCCTCATTCTTAAATGTTCTTACGGAATATAGCCAATAGTAGGCCTACTGCAACTTCATCGCCCAATAATCATAAGTTGGGTTATTTGTGTGTTTTTATCCACGAACATCGACCAGATCTAACGCTACAATATATGCATATTTGTCATTGGATACTCATAAAAAATAGTTAAGGTGCCATGTAGTTCGCGAGAAAATGCAATTGTCATACCTGAACACATATTTTCCGTTTCATTTCCGGGGCGTTGTTTGTCGTAGAAATGATGTAGATAACAATATCGAGCTAGGTTATTATGCAAATGGTCTTTAATGATTTTCTTGACAATGATTACCGAAGAATCATCCGCATATTGAAAGTGAATGAAAGGCACTTGTAGTTTCTCAAATGCAATACATGAATCAAATGCGGTAGGCTATATCAGTTGTTTTTTAATTGTAGTTCATATTGTTTAATTTCGTCTTATATCATATTGTTCCATTATTGCAGTCCCTTTCCACCGCTTTGACGTCAAAATGAATTTGCGAATGATTTTCACAGATAAATTTTGATGTATAATCTTCTCGTGCATAGTTTGTAAACCAGCTTATAATAATAATAATAATAATAATAATAATAATAATAATAATAATTCATTCTCGCACAACTTTTTTAGGAACCGTCTTTATTTCTGCCAGACTAAATAAACCCTATCGCCAACACAAATCTTCTCAATTTTGCCCATGTAGCAGAGCTCTGGAATGAAATTGTCCTCTCTTTGCGAACATATCCCACTGAGTATACTTAGTACCCGTAGCTGCATTACTTTACCGAACCCGTCAGTCCTATCATTTGTTGACAGGTGTGGAAAATGCGAAGGAAACCAGTTGAACACTATCGTTCTTGGTGGTGGTGTGGGGGGGGGGGGGGGGGGTGTTCGTTCCTGTTATTCCCAATTCAAAATTCAACGTTCCAAATGCTTTTCTATACTTCAGTAAATACTTTTCTCCTGGCAACATGTGAATCGTCGAACATGCTAATTCAATCAGTCGATCATGGAAATTAGAGAGAATTACTGAAATAAATCGAGTCGTTTCAGCAAGTCCCCAGAAAATTAAAACTGACTTCCGAAATTCAACTATGTAAACGTGGAATTTTTTTTTTTTTTTTTTTTTTTGTTTTGGGGGGGGGGGGGGGGGGGGGGGGTGGTCTCATCATGCCGAGGAGGGTGTGTGTGTTTAGGGGAATCAGATCCCACGGAGTTCCAACAATATGGCCAGATTACGGGAACAAAGGATGGCGAGGTTTGGGTTGCTGAGCACGTTTCAGAATCTGGGCTGCATAGACAAGGGATTCAATTTATTGGTAGTTGTGAGAAAACTCGAAAAAAGAGAATTTCTTTGTCGGTCTCAAACAAAGTGTCGAAGAGTAGCCTATCTCTATTTCAAACAGGGGTAATTGACGTCCCAAGTCCCAAGTAAACAGATGCCACGGTTTTGCTGGTAAATATTATGGCCCACACTTTTATGGTGCGATTTCCTGAAGGTTGCCAAAAAGTTTAAATCTTGCCGAGTCTCTCCTTATTATACTTCAAGAATATATCTGTGCCCTGTTTTATGTCGATTTTAATTGTTGACTGCATTTTACTGGACAAATATGTCTAAAACAATTCAGTGTAATTTTTGAAGTGAGTGTGACCTTGACGGGACTAGCCTATATTTTTGTATATTATTGTTTGTCGGCTACACTGTCAAACACAAACAACTGAACACAAACTTTGAGAAAAATTTTGTGTATACTCTTTAAATTAGCCATTATTTGTCCATTAGCCTATTTGACCGTCTACTGTATTTATATCATTACTGAGTCATGGCCAGTAAGCGTTCGTGTGGACGACGATTTTAGATGGCTGATATTAAATAAATAAATAAATAAATAAATAAATAAATAAATAAATAAATAAATAAATAAATAAATAAATGTGAATTAGAATGCAGATGTAGATAAATAGATCAACTCACACAATACAAACCCCTGTCAAGAGTTCCGAAAGTGCAGATAATCGCATTGACCACATTAAACCATTTACTTCTTTAAAGAACGGTATTGACTGGTCAGAGGTGTTTTTTTTATTTTAATTTTTTTAAGTTATTTGAAACTAGAACGAACACGACTTGCCCAGAGCAAAAAAAAAGTGTCTGCCAAATGCAATAAAGATTTACTTAGAAGGTTGTGTTAGTTCTGTATAGTTTATTTGCGTCAGAACGCCTTTCACATAAATGGTGTAAAACTAATTTGAGTCTGACAGACAGACAGACAGACAGACAGACAGATAGATAGATAGATAGATAGATAGATAGATAGATAGATCTGACACGTTTCTCTTTCTGCAGAGTTATGATTGAGTAGTATGAAACAGTCAATCAATACATTTCTCCTTGTTCAGCAGTCTTCATAATATTCTTTCAAAATATTTGAGCCTTCTAGGCAAAAAAAACACTGTTCTTCAACATCATTTTCATACAAGTTGAGGTGTATCTTTGGAATATGAATATAGTCCATAATCTTAGGACAGGATTCAAAGGTGATAATGACGGCCTTATGAAAACAAGTACTAATTGCAGTATTACATCTACAGTTGTGGTAATTGTACTATCATACATCACTTCTACAAGGTGCATTACATTCACCTCACCTCAGCAACCACACACACACACATCCTTGGCCTTTTATTTTTTACAAAAAAAAAAAATCTAATCAAATGGTCGCACCTGGGGCACAGTTTTTTTCTGAATATTGGAAAGTATTTATTTTAAAGTATGTACTTGGGTAAAAATAGGACAACACGTCACAAACAGCATAGTCTGAGCTATTTATATGTGACAATTTTCCTCCGTTCAAATATTTCTTTTCGAAAGTGTTTGCCGAACGTGTTAACACACAGTGTGCCAACAGTGCCTCCATGGAGAGTATAGGCCTGGCAGAGCTCTGTTCCTCTATGAAACACTGTCTTGAAGCAAAGAATTGCCATTTTTAAAACCTGCACGCTGATTAATAAGAGTTGGATTTATTCTAAACTCTCTGCCTTTTTGAAAACCTACATCTGTTGTCTCCGTGTTGAATTGGTCATATAAAGATCATACGAACTAGGTGGGTTGTCTAATGTTTGCTTATTTTTAGCGTTCAGTGTCTACTACATAATATAGGCTACATGGCTCTTTCAGTTGTCGATTGATAGGTTTGAAGCAAACAACTTCAATTTATTTGCTGGAACTACAAATTGTATGGACCTAGGCTACAATGTTTTTCTTCCCCATAGCGATATAATGGGTGTTAAACAATAACGCCGCAACCAATTAGGATGTTTGACGAATCATGCTTTGGTTGTGACACATTTAACTGAAAGTCGTGGGTTATCATAAACAAATAAAACATACACGTGGCCTAATGGGAATGTTGTGGTTAGACCGAACGGTCAATATTCAAAATGCGATTAATCTGTGAGATTTGAGAACACCATGACTCATGAACATGTTACAAATGCTGTAACATAATTGAGCATTCACCAGCCTGACCGAAGGCAGTAAAATAGGTTTACACTGATATGGCACAATGTATTATAACTAAGCCATACCACGGGTTGTGACCCTGTGTTGAGTGTGATAATTCCTTTGGAGCTGTAAAGCCTAGCCAGAATAACGATTCAAATCTATGTCCTGCAGTTTTCTTCAAAGAAAAGGGAGAATACAGTTGTTGTCATTAACATTAATTTGTTAAAACATACATTTGCAATGGTGGTATGCAAAGAATTTAAAACAATGAATCCACAGTATGCAAGAAGAAAATGAATGTTATGCGTTAGAAAAAGTAACAAAAAAAAAAGTCTAAATATTATTTAAATTTTAAATGTTTTATCTTAGCAAAAGGCTCCTGAATTAGGGCGTCAATACAAGCGAATGAACGCTATTTATATTCTGGTTTTTATCGCATTTTATGGACTCCCTAAATGAATGAAGGATAACACTTGTAGATTAAAGCAGATAAAATGAAAGCATGATTTAGTTTGACCAACTAAAACGACCAGGCGCATTTTTGATGTAGGGTTGGTTAATCTCTTGCTAAACGTAAACGTATAGGCCACGTCTCTGGGTTACGTTTCTGTTTTTGTCCTCTTATTTACGTATTCCATTTGTCTTGAATTATGATTTTTTGTTTTTTACCCACTGGTAAGACCGGGCTGAATCCTTAAGCAGCGGGCTGTCGTTTCACCGCAACACAATAAAACATTGCGTGTGGTTTATACTAAAAATCTGGGATACTCTGGCAAGTTTGTTTCTCAGTCGAGGTGTCTTGGCAACGTTATGCCTGGGGAGAGAGGGGGTTTGGAGAAACACAGGGGCTGGGGGTTGTGTGATAATGAACTTGAGACGTCTCATCACAATTCTGAAAGTCTCTTCGCCACTTTGGTGAGTTTAGATTCCCATGCATTTGGTGGAGAAAAACGAAGCCATTGTGTATTATCCATAGCCCATTAGTCGCTCCTACGCTGGCTTCCAAAGAGGGTCTCGCGGTACGCCCCTGGTAACCAAGCATCGCCATGCACTTTCACAGTGGAAAACGCGTACCCGGCTTAGATCGAAAACGAAACAGTAGCTGTATTAATAGTTCAGTTTCTAGGAAGGCGTCCAAAATTGGATGTAAAAGAAAAGAGAACCCTGACCACTTTTAGAGAGAAACCAACAACAACAGTAGCTGACAAAGTTGTCTATTTGGCAGTCGCACCTCCTATTGAACCAGTAATTTATTCAAAGGAGATTTTTATCCCCAAGATCTGATTATTATGATAATCAGCAAACCCAGACCTCCTTTCTATTCGCATGTCTGTGGGTCTGAACTTGATGCTGACAGTTGAAGCTGATTTGCACGGTCTCACCCCGGTGACCCAATAGTCGCATTCCTAGACTCCAAAGATTTCCAAGGGTGAAACAAAAAGAATGGGGAATTGAGGCACTTGATTTTGGCGGTTGGTTACAGTCAGGGGAGCCTCAAAGTCAAGATAATGTTGGTAGTTATACTGAATTATACAAGAATGATATAATTCCACGTATAATCAAAGAGCAAGGTGAATAGCAAGATCTTATTCAAACATCTAAAAATTGCACAACACTATAAGCCTATATTCTATTTGAAAATGTGAAATGCTATTACTAAATCAAGTGATACATTTTTAATGTAAGTTAAAGCAAAGGCACATTTATTTATTTATTTACTTATTTATTTATTTATTTATTTGTATGTGTAAAGTGTGTAAAGTGTCCTGGGCCTGCTCCCTGATAAACAGGGTCGTTCAGTTCAAGGAGTAGATAGACAGAGCAAGACAAGGTTGAAATACAGAAAAAGTGGGTGGGGGGAGCATCTTTACATCACAACATTATTTTTGCTTATTTTATTTAAGAGGGTGGGGACAAACATCTAGCAGCGTCGTGTCATAAAGGGGTGGGACTTGGCCGTGGTATATGTTTTTGGCAACCATGTTTAGCTTGGTCCATACCTATTTCTTACGCGGAATGATGTCTTGCAGACTGGAATGGGGGGATAGGCGAGCAGCTCATTTTGCTTTCTCTGAGGGGGAGGCGAACACCATCTCTACGGGAAATAATAGTGATAATAAAAAGCAGGCGAACCCGGCGAGAAAAACTGAATGGATGGGGCCAGCGCAACGTCACAGTGAACTGCAGCCATCAAGCGCAAGACCTAGCCAGAGCCAACCCGCGAGAGCTCAGTTCTTCTACGTCGCTCGATTCGTTCAGTTGTCTGTTGTGGAAAGCGTATTCTAAGCGCCTCTTTCGCCAAGAAGGGGTAAGTGTGGCAAATATGAAGAGAGAGACAATATTATTTCGGTTACGATGATAACCAAGAACGCACAGATCTGCATCTTGGTCCATTGAAAAAAAGTAGAAATAATCAGCCGCATTGTTTGCATTCTGGTGAGGGTAGCACTGGTTATAGCCTGTGTATTGTCAGACGCACGAGCTGTAGGCTCGACAGGAAGCAAGAGTTGTCATATTGAAAATAAAAATGGCAAATTAATGAAATCCTAACTACTATGATTTACCGTTTTATCTTGCCACACAGCGAACACAGTATTCTATATTCTGTTAACACAGACAAATCCAGCCAAATAATATGTGCTGTAATTTAAAGCATGTTCATGACAAAATAAATTGGAAAGATAAAGGCGAAGTGCAGTTGATCCTTCAATATCATGTGAATAGAAAATGGGTCGAATGGCTAAAGACCATACTGTAGGATTTGAAATCTTCGTTGTGGTGGTTCAGCTTAAATTGTACATGAAAGGAATTGAGTTTAAAGGTCACACTCGCATTTGATCAGATTAAAATATTAAAACCATGAGAATTTTATTTACGCATTTCCTTGGTCCTCATGTATTTTGCTTTTCATTCATTCGTCTACTTGTTTTAACTTAATTTACTTTAAATAGATGAACGTGGCCTGAATCGAAATGTTAACATGGATTTACTACAGCCGCGCTGAACGTCTCATATATCCTAATCTGCAATGTCTTGACTAACTATAGCCTACTTGACAACGTCAAACAAGAGAACGCTACCCACTATCAACAGGCAACATTATAGTCCACTAACAAGATATAAGACCAGTACTAAGTACTCAGTCATTTTAAAACATAAATAGCCTACACCAAAACGGGTAATTCGAATGTAATATAGTTTTTACATTATTGCACGAGAATAGTGTTGCACAAGTTCCTAATAATGTGTATAGTTCTTATCATTTCAAAATGGACATGCATGTATAAACACAAGACAACTGCTTTGCATCATTAAAGTCACTTAAGAGTGCTCGCGAGCTTCTCTTCGCGTACGTGTTCTATTAATCAAAAGCTCAATGCACACACAGGCCTCGGTTTTTATGTGTTTCGTTACAATCAGTAAAAAGTAGCGAAACTGCGATAGTGCATTACCGAGTGGATTGGAAATAATCAACTGCCTTCCAAATTTAAACGATAACAGTAGTTTCTTGCACAGAAATACATCCAAGGATCCTATTTTGCACGTGCCAATTGAAGGCATGAAGGCTGGGCCTGTACCAGAGCAAACGTGTAAATTACCTTCATTTGACTTGTGAAAGGCAGAGTCATAAGAAACTGCAAAAAAATATATATATATATAGGCTATAACATCCTGAAGAGAAAATGAATAGTAAAGTAAATAAAGGTGTCTATATAATGATTTTACACAGTCTTTGATTCAATTCAAATGGTCGACGCAGAGTTAATTATGCATGAGAGGGATATGTAAACAAATTGCCGAGATTATGCTATTGGCTAACTATAGCTGTCCCATTGTTTAGCCGTCCTGTTTCCTTAATATGAACCGTTGGTTGTTTGGGACGGAATATCTGTTCGGGTATGATAAAGGCAAATGGTTGACACTCATGAAACAAGCGTGCCCAGGTCCTGTGTGTGTGGGTGTGTGTGTGTGCGTGTGTGTGTGTGTGTGTGTGTGTGTTTAGATATGTGAAAGTAATGGATGGATTTAGTGGACATTGACACTATAATGATACTATAATGATAAATATTATAATGACGTATATAATTTTACCATTTATTTTACGACTGTACAGAAAGGCACATTCTTCATCTTCTTCTTCTTCTTCTTCTTATTATTATTATTATTATTATTATTATTATTATTATTATCATGGTGAGAGTTTTTCCAGCTTTTTAGGTCTTTTAAAACAATCGTTATTTGTGGCTTATAGAACCTTAATGAGGTGATGCATAATTAAGAATGTATCAGGCACGATTAACCCTTTTCCTGCCTGTAATTTAAAATCTGCTCTGTTTTTTTTAAGGATTAATGGTAACTTTGTGTTTGATTTAGTGAATTCATAATATGACTTATTTTCTGTCATTTGTTTACGTTTAAAGGCGTTGGTGCCAGCCATAGGACACCAGACCCATTACGTTTTTAGTACGCCTATATTTGAACTTAAATGCGTTATTTGTTACGGAAAGTTAAGAGAGTTATTACCAAACAAACCATACTTTGTGGTTATGTGATTGATGTTAAATGGAGGAGAGATTTCCATCCATTCGGTTACAATTGCTGGATCTACTATAGGAAGGCAGATTGCTGTCAATAAATTTCTGTTGACCTTTATTGTGGTGAACTTATATAGATAGCCCATGTATCGATAACCACAATTTCTTAACAGAGTATGACATCAACCGGGCAAACATTCAGATCCCAGTCTGAAATCAATTAATTTGCAACCAGTATTTCTAACGCTGTCAGTTAAATAGTAGGCCTACTGCTTGAAACATGTTGACTGCAGGAACACTGTTTTACACAACATTATGCAAAATTAGCAATATGCCTTATTAAACGTGACATGCAGTTGCAAAAGCCTTATGTTTTTGTAGTTTAGTTTTTGTATGCAATCGACCTACAGTATCGGACCACTTCTCATCGTTCACGTGTATACGCATGCTATTCACAACCAGTCATGACTGCACTTTTATATTCACAATCGAAATCCCAGTTGTTGTGTCGGGTATTTCAACATCGCTCGAATAGGAAGAAAAAAAAATTGGTCGTTAAATTAGAGCAGTTTCTAGATCCTGCATTGACGCGAAATCAATGTTTTGCTGGGAGAATAGTCCTTACGCAGTTTCACATTTGACCACAATGAAAACAATTAATTTGTTCACGCTGTGAATAGCCATTTCTCGCAGCAAATTTGCCTGTGAATGCATGATGGTGCATGCATGGGTGCATGATGCCAACTGGTGTCTCTTTTGTTTTTGTTTTTTGTTTTTTCAGTATCCCACTGAAAGAAGCATCTGAGGCACGGGCCACATGGAGTAGGTAAGCTCTATATCTGAAAGTCAGATATGTAGCATGGTTCATATTTTGAAGATTTATTTATCGTCTACATTTAATCAGTATAACCGTGAATCTAAAAGTAAACTGATCTGCCTTTTTCCACGTATCGAGTGGGTGGGGTTGGTTTTACAACTGGAATTGAGCAAGCAAAACACACTGCGGTCCTCGCAATAAATGGTCTAGGGGCTTTTGCATTAGCCTAATCTTTTTAATTTTTTTTTTTTTTTTTAAATATTTTATATTCTTTTGCTTTTACATTTGTTTTTTTTTATATTATATGAATACGTGAATTTGACTGCCACAAAACGTTCGCAAGTACACTTTTGCGAGAAGGCCTCCCCGTGCAATTTTGGCAATTGAAATGTTTCAAATACGCTGTCGTTTTAGTTTCGCAGGTAAGTGGGATAGAAACGAACATACTGCATCTTTGTATTGCATATTCGCACACACTGGCTTTGGATATGCAAAGCACAGTTTCACATTACGAATGCTTTGACCTAAATTATCAGTCATGTGTACTAGCCTATATAGGCTACATTACGCTCGAGCTGTGTGGTGCTATGTTGTCCTGTTCATCGATTAGAGGTATTCTATACCTAGGCATTCTCAAGCCTAAAACGTAAACATGAGTGCCACCAACGTGGTGTTACACTTGCAGGTGTTTAGATTTATTTATTTATTTATTTATTTATTTAAATGAACGTATAGATATATAGGCCTACCACCATGTCAACTTGAAATTATGCCGAGTTATAACTGTTTTCCTGAGTGATAATAGTGCCATACCTTCTTTCTGGTTGTTTTAAGCTTTAAGATCTATTTATTTATGTACAAAGCTAATGATTTGTGGAAACTTTTGATGCACTTTTATCCTGGGGGAAAAACAAAAATATTTCGTAGAGTTCCTTCGATAAAGCTGCCAATCTGATATATTGACATGCTTACCTAAAAGGCATGGTACTGCAAACCTCTCCACAATCGTTGGTGCCCTTTGGAATAGAATCATGTAGGCTACTAATCATGCTTCACTGGCAGTGCACAAATGATTTATTCAGTCAACACTGGTTAATTGCTGTAGTAGTACTGTTGGTTGCAAATTAAATATGGCCGTATAACTGGCGTATTCCATGTTGACAAAATAGCCTACTGAACGAGACATTTTATGGTGGCCGTAAACAGTATTAAACTTGAAACTGGACATTTTGATATTTCATGTCAAAACAAGAACATATCTCGTGCATTAATTTAATGAACGAGAGGTTGGGCTGTGTAGTATGGGCATTGCATGCTGTGGTATTAAATATAAAATGTTTTCCTTTCCCTCTTCGTTTGCGCGCAGTTTAGTGTTTGACTTTAAAATGTGGATGAGCAAACAGTGAGTAACCACGAATCTTAAATTAAATCTCCACACGTCCAATTCCCTCTGATCAGTCATATGTGATATGCCTATCAATAGTTGCGTCTGTACGTCATTCCATGTTCTCTACCAATGGCTGGGCGTGCAAGGATTGGTCGAGCGCATATGAATGAAGAACTATTGGACGATTCTGTCGATTGGCGAAAGACGAATTTGGTATTTGGTAAAGACTGTGTGTGTAAGAACTTCTCTCATGTGAATTTACCGTGGCACGTATTTTGTCCTGGACGTTCCTAAGAGGTTGGGACACGGTGTTGTAATGGGATTAATAGAACATTTGCATTATATAATTGCTTTGTTAAACAAGGTGTGTGTGTGTGTGGGTGTGTGCTGGAAAGCTGACATCGGAATAACAAAACTGTCGAGCAGGGCAAGGCTGCTGTCCTCTCTCTATGGTGCTGAATTTTTATACTCGTATAAATGCCTTGGTATGTAGGTCTTTCACCCTTTGCCTTAATTCTGATAACTACCGATCGGAAGAAAAATAAAGACAAAAATAGTTGTTTCGATATATTTGGCAATAATATATCATCCTGTCTCAGTAGGCTAACATACTTGTAAGATGTTTATAAATGTCAAGAAATATAAATACTACTACTACTACTACTACTACTACTACTGATAATAATAATAATAATAATAATAATAATAATAATAATAATAATAATAATATTTGTTTACTCAGTTGTAATTTATATTATATTTAAGTTACATTTCCATTATCCAGAAAACTGATCGTAAGTTATTATACATCTATTGCATATCTCAAGTAACCTTTAAATATATATATATATATATATATATATATATATATATATATATATATTTATAAATGTTACTTGAGATATGCAATAGATGTATAATAACTTACGATCATGTATGTATATATTAGAACCTGACATAAAAAGATTTTGTATTGATATTTAATTTGCAAAAGAACAATCGACCCTGAACTTACTTTAAGATTGAAAAATATGTGAATGATATCTTTAAAAATACGAATAGTAATATATTTCTGTTGAATATATGCAGGATTATAGGTTTTTGTACATCATGGTTATTCATGTGAATATAAATTACTAGGTCCCAATGCACAGAAAAAACATGATTTTAACAAATAACATTGCATATAATGGCGACAAGTAAATACGCAAATTCAGAAACAGAAATTATATTCCTACGGTATAAATTATTTTTGTGAATAATAATAATAATAATAATAATCATAATAATAATAAGAAGAATAAGAATAATAATAATAGCATGTAATAATAATAATAATAATAATAATTATTATTATTATTATTATTATTATTATTATTATTATTATTATCATCATCATCATCATCATGTATCCAGTTATTACACAACATTAGGTGTTTGATGATGTGCAAACACTAGCTTGAATGCAGTACTGGGTGGGTCACTGGATTGAACAACAGTTCAAAAGATTTGATGTAAACATTCAAAATGAAACACACACACACACACACTGTAGTGTTTATTTGGAGGTGCTGGAAATGTTAATTTTGTCACAGCTCATATTAAAGGAATTAGCCTCATGAAAACAGTAATGATCAGAAATCACATGGCTTTTGGGAATTATTTTGATTTTAATGGAACCATTTCATTCGCCTTTGCCTTATTATCAGATGCTGAAATTCAATAGAAATATATAGTATACCATAAGAAAATTAGAAAAAATGTATATAGGTATTAGATAATTGCACTCTTATAGTTGTATGCTTGTTTATAATATTGGTTTTCATGTCACATACTTATGTATTGGTTATATATACACAACAGTAGTTTTGTTGTTTAGACAGAACCCATTATAACTAATTAATACAGTAAAAAACAAAGGTTTTGAACTAAGGGATTCAACATGCACCCATACTGCTATATGCTCAGTAAATAAAAATACTGTGTGCGTGTGTGTGTGTGTGCGTGTGTGTGCGCGTGTGTGTGTGCATGTGTGTATGTGTGGGGAGGGGGTGTGCACTCGTGTTGGAGGGCGTGTGTGTGTGCACGTATATGTGTACACACATTTATATTTGTGCCTTACCATAACGAAAGGATTCATACATATATATATATATATATATATATATATATATATACTGTGCTCTAAAACAGGTTATGGTCTTGGGGAATTATTTTTTGCTTCACACAAATATACACAACATCATATCTGATCCTTAGTAAAGCAACACAAGGCTCTTCCAGGGGTTTGGGTGCTTTATATATGTAACTTTAGGCACAGATGGAGGTGCTGAAGAGGGGCTGATTTCTCTCAATTTTCAGTGATGAAAGCACAAGGGTGTGGGGGAGGGGCCTTACACTAATGTTGGGCTGAGAGAAAGGCTTTTAATTACACCAGCTCCAATGCCATGTACTGAAGATAAGAATGTGTATGTGTGTGTGTGTGTGTGTGTGTGTGTGTGTGTAAGAGAGAGAGAGAGGGAGCGAGGGAGAGAGAGAGAGAGAATGGGAGTTAGAGAATGATACTGTGTGTTGCCCCGATATGAAAGCTTGTATGTCCATAAACAGCTGTCCACTACACTGAACTTGTTCATAATTTTACAGAATTTGCCATAAATGTGTGTAATTGACTAGAGAGCAGTATTACAGCAATTATAACGATAGCATATATACATTATGGATGTTTCTAACACACACACACACACACACACACACATATATATATATATATATATATATATATATATATATATATATATATATTTAAATGATATTAATTATATATATTTTGTGCTTAATGCTATTAATTATGTATATTTCAAAATCTGAAAAGTGGTGTTTTAATGTGAAAAAATATAAAACTCTGCTATTAGATTTGTACTTGCTTTGCACCTCTTGGGTAAGTGCCATGTATTACCCTCATTTAAAGACTAATTTTAACCATTGCGGGGGGAGAATGGGTCCTTCCTCTGGAGCAAGATCTCAAGTGAGTCTTATGCAGGGGCTGGGATGTGGCGTAGCCAGTTTGAGCTGGTTTGGCTGCCGGTACTGAAGCATCATGCTGATTATTTGACTTTGAGGAGCTGATGCTTTTTGCCATCACGTTGTTGGTCATTCAATTAACTGAGTCCTGGGGTGGAGTGAATGCTGTGAGTGGGCATTAGTGTATTTATGTTTAAGTGCCATAATGGGTTCAGGCTGAAAGAATCACATTTTAGCTCATTCTTGCTTTTTGGTGTTGCGCTGAATTATGTTATGAAAACCCAGCACATGTCTTAATGTATAGGGGTTGCCCAAGGTTTCAGTTCAGTTGTTACTTGTGGCCTAATTTGGAAGACTACTGATTAAATAGGCTCTTTACCTTTTTGCACTACTAAATAAAACACAATTAATGTTTTAAATATCCCAGCTCTAAACATGTTTGTGCTGTTAATTGTGATATATGTGTTTGATATGCAGTGGATTAGATCTGTCTTTTAAACCATAATATAATGATTTTCCAAAGGAATTTAAAAAAAGAAGTCATTATCAGGCTTCAGCCGATATGAAAAACAAACTTTGCCAGAGTTCTGATTACTTCAGGTTAGGAGGAAACCTAAAATGCATCCATTGGTTTAAATGTTTGAAAGTCAAGCTAAGGTATATTCCATTCCAGCCATCCTTGTTCAACTTACTTTCCTCTGATTCCAGGTCTGAATGTGTCCTGTCTTTTTCACGTGTGACATGAGAAGCTGGGTAGCCTAAGGGGTTGGTTGTTATCTTTGGTTATCTAGCTGTATGAGTGGTGTACATTCTTCATAAAGCTAGATAACCGAAAGTAACAAGAATCCCATTACACACCTGAAAGGCCACCGGGAGCCCGTCATCCTCAGCAGTCCACAAGAGAAAAGAAGGTGACGCAGTCCAAGGAGCCCAGCGGAGAGTCCTGAGAGGTAAGCCTAGGGTCGGAGCCCAAAGAACGACTGTCCCCAGCACAAGCACAGGCCCAGCTAAGCATTCAGTCTTCATTTCACAAACACACATCAACAGCTTCTTTCAACAGGTATATTAAGGGGTCTTGTTTTGATTTCTGCTTAATTTGTTTGCTTGTAATAATGGCTGAATGGAGAAGTACATTTTAAGACAGTGATCTCTCCTTTAGTGATTACTTACTCTTATTTTTTTTTTTTATATTGACACCCGAGGCTACATTTCATGACCGTTGGATACAAATCTGATTTTGGAGACAATAGGGATGATTCAAATTTTCAAAGAGCTTCCTCAAAAGAGGTATGATTATGAAAGTGTGATCACTCTGGAAAGATCTTGAAGGTGTTGTCATTCTCCCACATTTCCATTTGACGAAGAGAGGACTGGTTGGTGTATCATGGCCACTTTTAACCTAATAAGCTCCAGATCACCTTGTGCAACATACAAAGGCTTACTGTCATAACCACATGACTGTAGCCATGAGTGCGTCTGAATGCCTGAATTTAAGCTCTACTTAATGTTGTAACTTTGTAAAGAAAACTGCTAAACACGCAGGAGCCTGTGCATGTTTTAAGGCTTATTTAGAGTAGAAAAACAAAATCCGTAGCATGATAGTGCCAAATTTTACAAATTGATATGCTCTTTGAATAAGAAAACAGTTTATGTTTTAGGTGCAGCAAGGGTTTGTCTATGCAGTTGTTTTAATGCAATTCTTTGATACGTCTTCTTTGACCGTTGTTTGATATTTTGCCTATTTGGCTCCAGTGGCTCTTTTGTGCCACATTAATAAGACTACAATTCCACATTAATTTGAACAATACAGCAAAATACAGCACAGCAGCTGTGTCATCTTTACTGGTCACTCTCCTCAATCATGTGATTTACACGGCGAGCCTGGCTTTATCCTCTCTGCTGCATTGCAGTTGCCAAAGTGTGACATTTGTGCAGGTAGCTCAGCACAAGCTGGGGGGAATGATTGAGAGAGAGAGAGAGAGAGATGCTGAGAAATGGTGGCGTGGTTCACTGCACCCAGTAAGTCAACAGGGACTGGAATGCTCTCTCCTCACTCACTCTCTCCTCATGCTTCACTCATACATTTGTGCTGAGGTCCCATCACAGCTTAATTACTGCAAATTTTAAAGAGGCCCAATAGTGTTACTGTTACTGGTCCTGTAATGTCAAACCAGTTCCAAACCAATGGCTGAACCTGAACAGGTATGTATTGGGTGCCAGTGAGTGACCTTCTGAGGAGTGGGAGCTGAGTTTTATGATAATGACCCTAAGGGAGGGTTTATCATAGCAGTCAATACACAGAGGAGCCTTGAACTCATTGGGCAGTTTGTGCTGACTTGTACCCAGCATCACGTTGCTTTGATGAGCTCCACCGTCCAGTTCTTGGAGCTCTGGCTGGTACATGAAAGGAAGTTTGTAGCTGTCGCAGAGAGGGGCACATGCAGACGTGGTGTGGGGCTGCAGAATGGCCCACAGAGAGCAGGCCAGGTCTGGGTCTTTGTGTGTGGCAGGCAGCTCCGTTATCTCACTGACGCTGAGTAGTGTGAACCCCACTGGAAACACCCAGAAAGAGCCCCTTACATTTTGGTGCCTTGAAATGGCGCAAGTCCGGATTTCCACACAAAGGACAGAGCCAAGTCTTTTCTCCCCTTGTCTGTCTGGAAAGGAGAGGAAAGAGGGAGGGGGACCAGGGCTTGGATTTGTCTTGGCTTTCATGCGCTAGGCAAGCAGATTTAGACTCCAAGTGTCAAGTTGAAAAACAGCCATTGTAGCCTTGCGGCCCCACCACCCACCCCCCTTTACCCCCTCCCAGTCAACTGTACAGTCAATAGAGCCAGTGCACTTGTCACAGAGGGACAAAGGGACCCTTTACCACCCTTTCACCACTGCCGGGACAGAACAGCCAGACAGCCTTTTCAAAAAAAGTCCACTGATTCTTGCCCCTTTTTATCCCTCTCTTTCTCGCAGTGGAACATGCCAACAGGGGTGGAAGAAAGGCTTCACTGTTGGCCTGTTCAGAGGGCCAAGCTCTGTGTTCTATAGCCCCCCAAAGAGAAATGAATATATTACTGCCGGTTACAGAAGTCAATGGGCCCACAATGATAAAGGGGATTAAGTTTAGTAACTTACAAGGAACAGGTGTACACAGGCATTGTTCGGACCACACCAGTACCGTGCGACCGCTAACCCCTGCTTTCCCCAATCCTCGGCGCATGTGCCTTCTTGAATAGCGGTGCCTACCACTGCAGTCTCTTTAGGCCATGGATTTGTCCTGCTAAGGTGCACAAGGGTAAGGTTGCAGAAATGGTTGGTGTATTATTGCTTGCTCTTCAGGAAAAGATGCTTTATTTTCTGAAAATCAATATTGCGTTAATTTTCGAAAATTGCTTTAAGACGCAGTTGAATATCAGTATATCACAACTGGGAAGTTGCATGAAAATAAAAGCTTGTTGAAGTATGAAACAACCAGGTACTGATTTGAGTGAGGCTTTTCGTGTTTCTTAGAATACAGGAGTGTGATTGGTGGGAAGGAAATCCAATAATCCCCAGCTGATGTTTATACAGGGCTTTGGCTGCCTGTCTGAAATATGATCAGAGTCCTTAAATCAGTGAAGTGATGCTTTGACTTCCCTTTGTTTGGGTTAGCAACCCTGCTCTAGAACCACCTGTCTGTGGGACACCTCCAGAATCAGTGGTCATCTATGAGGTTGCTAACGTTGGTGATTACAGGCAAGGTTGGAGTAATGTAGTACCTGATTCAGATGCTTAGATGAACTATAAGACAGGACAGGAAGATGTCAGGTATCATATACATAAAAATGGAAACTAAAATTTTGAGATCCTGGGCTGTTCGTGTTCTCCCTTTCCTCATTCTCTTGTTTTCTTTCACACTCCTACGAATCCTGAGGGGGCATACACTTTTTTGGTGGCCTGTACCGTTAATGACAAAGGCTTTACAATAGTTCCTATTTGCATAAGGCACTTTTCCAACAAGGACTTAGAGAAGGCTTGATAGCTGGCCCATTCGAGTGCCAATGTTGAAAAAAATGTCAAGTGCCAATTAGGACAGGTTTGCTACCATTCAACGACACCCCTCCCCTTTTAACTCTGCCCCTCCCCACTTCCCACCTCACTCTCTCTCACACTCCAACCCCCTCTCCACAACCTCGGCCTCTTCCCTCGCCACCAGCACCTAGCAACAAAAGCTGTTTTTCTTTCCACTGCCAACTGATGGAGGACGTCCTCTCTGTGAGTCTGAGAGCGTAAATGTCTGCGGCCCACATCCCGTTCCGGGGAGCTTCTCCCCCATGTTCTTTCCTGCACTCGGGCCCCTGGCATGGGAGGTGTGGTCAGGCCCCCGTCATCTTAAGAGCTGTTGAGGTATTCAGTGGCTCGCTGGATTCCCGTCTTTTTTTCTGGCAGGTGCAAGCCTACTGAGGCACCACAAGCTTGTTCCTCAGTAGAACAGCAGTTGTGCAGCATTTTTTAAAAAATGCAACAATGCAAATGATGGATATGAGAATGGAATTACAGACATAGCACTGTAAACAGTCAGGGTATTCAGGGTGGTCTTTCCCAACTTTTTTTCAGCCAGTTACAACATGAGTGTTCTCTGTGTGAACTATGTTTCCCTCGTTAATTCTTTTGTCACGTGTTTATGGATCAGATTTAGAAGTATTGCGTATAGGAAGCTTAGGATTATACAAATGCTTGGTTCTCTTAAATAAAAAGGAACAGCTGAAAAAGACTACTGTGTTGACTGTTAAGAGTAAGCATGGGCCTACTGGGTGTTAGGTTTATCGTGCAGTGGGACAGAACATGATGATCCAGATTGTACCCCTGTCTATGCCAGCTATTAGGCAATGTGCAGTTGGCAGCATCCTTGCCCAGGGCCAAAGAGGTTTTGATTGGCAGGGCTTCTCCCAACCAATCATAAAAGAGTGACTCCTTTGGTCTGATTGGGCTCCTGAAGTGTACCTGCGCCAGCTGTACATGAATATAGTTCTGCAATGTAAGTAGTGCCAGACAGTACACACATTCATTAAGTGAAAATGTAGTTCAGGCTAATGTTCAGGTCACAGGAGGATGTTGTTCTTTCCTGGATGGTGACATATACTTATTTAGTGACTTGCTAGTCATATCTGGTGGTAAAATAAGCTCTGAACAATGAAAATCTTATTAGCTGGATTCCTCTAAGGTTGAAGCTTCATACTCAATGCCGAGCTGTTTGTGTATAGATTTGTCAGCATCAGCTTAATGTTATTGATTTGGCTAAAGAGTAGTGTGCATGCTGTGTTACATAGATGTCCACCATGGTCAAATAGTTTTGATTTGGACACAACAGTTAAAAGCATTACAAACAAGCCTTCTTGTCGAGACCCTGTGTGATGTCAGTCGTATGTCAAATAGTGATCATAAATAAATAATAATAAATAAATACTTATCATATCCATATTATAATCATTAATAATGTCCCTGCTTGATCCATCATTAGCACCAATAGGCCAATCATTTATTTGTGAAAAAAAAATATTGTTTTGTTGTATTTTTAGGTTTTTAAATTAAGCTGGATTTATATTATACTAGTTGGCACTTTTGTATACTAAAAAGAAAGGGCAAATTGAATGGAAAATGGAAGACTGTTTGTAATATATATTTAAATGTTTCCCACTGCAACATTCAAATACTCCGATATGCACTTGCCCCCAAAGGGGTACATAGTGACATGGCACTAAAAGTGAAATTGGTGATGCATATACAAGGCAGCAATGGATTCAGAGAGAGAGAGAGAGAGAATGCCGTGTTCCTCAGACGGCCGTTTTTGTCCAGTCTAGGCCACCGTTGTTTCTTCATACTGCGTTCACCTCCCTCACCGCCTCCTGCCATCCAGAAGGATTTTTCCCCTATCATTCTGTCATTCTCTCTTTCATTCTTTCTTTCATTCTCTCTGTGTAGTTTTTTTTTTCTCAGCCTTGATTCTCAGATGGCCGGCTCTGATTTGCATACATTTGCATAATGAAAGTCATTTGCATGCTCAGGGGCAGACTGTACCATGAGAACAGACATGAAAAGGTGTGCGCGCATGTGTGTGTGCGATTGTGTGTCCCTCTGTGCGTGTGACTGTGTTTGTTTGCGCGTGTGTGGTTATGTGTGTGCCTGTGCATCTGTTTGTTGGTGATATTTGGCAATTTGGAAATAGGTTCACACGCCTCCTTTTCTTACCCTTATTCCCCATTCTTGTTTTTACTTTAGGGCACCCGCACATTTCGCTCTGAGGAAGCTGAGAAAGACAGAGGAGGAAAGAGGAGGAGGGGCTGCCATTGCTACACCAGCCCCGGTCCGCCCTCCCTTTCCCAGCCTCCGCCGCCGACGTGTCCCCCTCCTCCCCGTCCTCCCCGGCTGCCTGCCCCCTTCTCCTGTATCGCAAGATGCAGCCCACGCCACCATCTTAGGAGAAGGCTGGCACGAAATGGAAGTGCGAACCAGAGCAGGTAAAAACAGGCATCCGCTCGCCGCGCCAGCGAGCGCGGGCATCCGCCTCCCCTCCCCCCTCCGCAGAGACACTCGCTGGCTGCCAAATCTGGAGGTTGTTTAATGAGGTGTTTGTTAATTGCAGAAACGATGGGACGCGGGTGATAGGGGAGAAGGGGGTGGGGCGGCGTTTCAGCGTGAGTAAATCAGTTGGGCCTTTCTTAGCAGGCATTCAGTGGGCATCTGTGGTCGATCTCTACGGCGGGGGAATTTTCGTGCCCTCATTCTGATGCCGTACGTGGCGCTGGCGGCCATTTTAAGGAAATCTCACAGGGAATAAATACGCAAAGCAAAGTGGGCCATGTTAGGCATATATAAAAACGGCGAAGGTCTGTTATCATGTAACCAAAATTTCTTTATTTAGAATCTGTTATTACACAGAAGAGCATGTTATTTTTCTGTGTGCATCTCGAGTAAGCAATAAAGATGCAAACAGATGAAGACTACTTACACTGAATATTATCAACGTATGTCATTGGATTTACACCATCATTGTTTTTTTCTCTGTGTACTATGCTTGAAGCAGAAGAGGCATGTATTTTGCCATTATTTTGCATATGTGGCTGAGCATATGAAGAGAGACAATATAAAGAGGATGGCCAAAGGGTCAGCCAGCAAGATCAGTGATCCAATAAAGTGTAAGGGGGGAAGTAAATAAACTCCTGCCTTCAGTCCCACACTTCAGTGTAGGCTTTCATTCACAATGGAATATGTAAAGATACGAAAAGATAAATATTGCATTCAACTCTTTAATTATAATGAATACATCTGATACATTCTAATAATAATAATAATAGTAATGATGATGATGATGGTGATTATTATTATTATTATTATTATTATTATTATTATTATTATTATTATTATTATAGAAAAAATAAAAAAATAAGTTGAGGAATAAGTTGTGTATAATAATAATAATTCTAGTTGAATTAAATACTGCTATAATAATTATAAGAACAATAATAATGATAATAATAATGATTATTATTATAGCAGCATAGAATAATTAAACTAGAATAAGAAAACTAAAAACCACATTTCCCCAGCTTTTGTTACTTGAATCACTCTTGAATCACACTTGAATACTAGTCTTCTTACCCATATATCACTTTAGAACAAAGGTCACCAAAAACATACACAGTAGTGCCCAAAATGTTTGTGGAGACTACAACGCAAGTGGTGTGTGAGCGCATGAACAAATCGAATCAATTGACATCATTTGTAATCTTTCAATATTCCTTTTCATTATTTTCTTCCTGTATATTTCATTATGTACTTATGTACACAACTATAAAATAGTATGCTAAAGTAGACTTGATTAGAATGAAAATTGATTTGCGGCCTTACATGGGGCAAAATGAGAGTTCTGTGCTTTTTGCTATGTTGATGTGTGTTTTTCAGAAGCATTGCAACACAATTCTTTGGGGGGGGGGGGGGGGGGGGGGCTAGACAGAGAGAGGGTGTGAGAGAGAGCGTGACAGTGAGGTTTCAATAGCAGAAGGCTCTCTTTTTGTCTTCAAGTGATTTTTGGGGGAGCTTGGGCCCAGACAAGTG
>NC_049201.1:69609649-69624649 GCF_013347855.1 Anguilla anguilla
CACGCCGGTTTTGCCCACACATTCCTGCTTCTCTCATCCCTCTTCCCCAAGTCCGTTTTCCTCTCTCTCTCTAAGAGGCCCCCAAACCCTGTGCTATCCACTCTCTCTCTACATCCTCCCCCCATTTGCATCTGTCACTCTCCTGACATTTGTCTCTTTCTCTCTCTCTGTGTAACTAATTTTTCTTGAAGCATTCATCTAGTTTTCTCTTCACAATGCTACTGGGGGGGGGGGGGGGGGGGGCTTCCGTCTGATTTCTGATGGGCGGGGTTCATGAGGAAAGGGGGTTGGGGGGTGATGGATGGAGCGACAAATGCTGGGAAGAAATGCTGTGTGCATCCATCACATCTTCCATGTGTGGGCAACAGAAAAGAAGGGGCAGGATTTAAAGGGAGAACAAACTAGAGGGAGAGAACAAGAGAGAGACAGAGAGATTTACAGGGGAGAGAGAGAGAGAGGGAATGGGGGAAAGAGAAGCAGGTAGGGAAGGATGTAGCAGCATTTCGATTTTCATTTAATAATTGAATAATAATCTCCCTGGAGAAGTGACCTAGAACTGAGCGAGAGAGAGTGAGTGGCGCGGATTACTGGAGTATCGCACTACTGACACCTACTGTATCCTGCATGTCACTACAACGGTGAAGCGTTTCACGTGCCGTTGTGAATATGCTGCGCTGTATTTTCTTACAGTTCCGATACCATTTTTGGGCTAGATATACAAAAAAGTTATCGACTGTGGGGAAAACTCAATCTCTCTGTCAGAAGCAGCTTTTTTGGAGCGACGGTGATCTGTGAGCGATGGGAAGAGGGACGATGGTGTGTGATTTGTTTTGACGCTCTCGGTAGATGTGTAAAGCTCCAGGGCGCACGCTTCTGTTTCCCCTGCCGACCGTCTTGGCTCTGTTCACAGCTGAGCCTTTCAAGTTGCCCGGGAATGCGCCGCCGCTAAATCAAACCGAAACTGGCGACTCGTGTCCTCGCGCCTATGCACCTGCTGTCTCGCTAGCCCTCTCGCAAACGCAAATGTGTGAACAGGGAGCCTTGTGCTATCGTAGCGGGATGCGCTGTAGTAGAATCACTTCACAACAGGGAACAAAACTAATCCTGGAGCCTTGTGCTACAATGCCTGGATGCGATGTAGTATAATCACTTCAAAGCACGGCACGAACTGATAACAAACTTCCCTCATCCTCTCCTTCGCCTCACCGCGGTAGCCCGGTACGACAACCAAGGGTCACACACGACGATATCGGAGCGGGTTCCGATAGACAGGTCTGTCTTTATTTTAAGATGGCATTACGTGTTCTGCCTTGATCATGTTGTGTGAAGGGCGACCGGGCGGGGAGGATCGGATGGCAAAAAACAGAGATTTTATCAGGGCCTTGCATTCTCCACTCCTATGTGATACTGAAGAAAAAAAGACTCCTATGTGCGTTAAAAAAACGAAAAACAACACACACACGCGCGCACACGCACAAAACACAAGTTTTTTTCCGCTATACCAGAGTAGCTTGGCGTACCCGCGGTACTAATCACAGCCGACTAATGGTGGCCCTGCTTGAGGTTTTCAGAGGAAGTCAGAAGTTACACAAAGGCTGCAGGTGCCAGGTTTGTCCCTGCTCCTCAGGGGATGTGCTGTTGTTGACAAGAGTCTGCTCCCTGTCTCTCAGACTGGGGCCGCTGTCTGTTCCTGCTCTCTCTGTAGAGCAGGCAGCTAACTGACAACAGAACGGTGACTGTATTCAGCCCACGCGCAGAAGCCGCTGAATGTCTGGAGATTCATGTAGACACGCGCAGTCACGGGTCATGCGGGATAACGGGAAGCATCATTCATCTTCAGACTCCCAGATTGTTTATGTTTTTTAACGGAACACGTAACTGTTTTCATTTTATTTATGATTTTGTGCGTTATTATTGATTGCTCTGTCAGATGAAATCCTTTGTGATATTTTTCTTTTTCACGTTTTCACACCTGTTTCCTGGTTTGAGTCGTTCTTGTATTAAATGTGGATAATAATGATGTTTCCTGACATGCTTTATCGGTCTGTCTTCGCGATGTGGCGGTTTGACTGACAGGCCTGTGGTATTTCTCCCTCGCAGTCTCCGTAGAGAAGGCTACACGGTGCAGGTGAACGTGAACGACTACCTGGACATCTACTGCCCGCACTACAACGACAGCCAGCGGGGCGTCGGGGAGCAGTATGTCCTCTACATGGTCAGTTACCGGGGATACCGCACGTGCGACCCCCAGCTGGGCTTCAAGCGGTGGGGAGTGCAACCGACCGCACGCCCCGCACGCGCCCATCAAGTTCCAGAGAAGTTCCAGCGATACAGCGCCTTCTCCTGGGCTATGAGTTCCACGTGGGCCAGGAGTACTACTACATCTGTGAGTTACACTGAGCTCTTACTCCTACACTACTACATCTGTGAGTTACACTGAGCGCTTACTCCTACACTACTACATCTGTGAGTTACACTGAGCTCTTACTCTCCTACTCTACTACATCTGTGAGTTACACTGAGCTCTTACAGTACTCTCCTACTCTACTACATCTGTGGGTTACACTAAGTGCTTACTCTCCTACACTACTATATCTGTGAGTTAAACTGAGCGCTTACTCCTACACTACTACATCTGTGAGTTACACTGAGCGCTTACTCTCCTACACTACTACATCTGTGAGTTACACTGAGCGCTTACTCCTACACTACTACATCTGTGAGTTACACTGAGCGCTTACTCTCCTACTCTACTACATCTGTGAGTTACACTGAGCTCTTACAGTACTCTCCTACACTACTACATCTGTGGGTTACACTAAGTGCTTACTCTCCTACATCTGTGACTTACACTGAGCGCTTACTCTCCCACACTACTATATCTGTGAGTTACAGTGAGCGCTTACTCTCCTACGCTACTATATCTGTGAGTTACACTGAGCTCTTACTCTAATACTATATCTGTGAGTTACACTGAGCTCTTACTCTAATACTACATCTGTGAGTTACACTGAGCTCTTACAGTACTCTCCTACACTACTACATCTGTGAGTTACACTGAGCGCTTACTCTCCTACAGTACTACATCTGTGAGTTACACTGAGTGCTTACTCTCCTACAATACTATATCTCTCTGATGTACCGATCACATCTGTGGGTTTTACTGTGCTTATATCTAGGGAACTGTGTTATCTACGTTTGACTTTTTCCTCTGTATTAAGTATAGACGTGTGGTTTCACTTGACTGTACTACATCCCTAAATTTTATTTGTTTACATATCTTAGTCAATATGATATTAATTTGGCTACATAATAAAATATTGCTTTATTCTTTTACCTGTGAGTTCACTTGTGAATGAAATTAGATGACCTTTACCCTAGTGCAGACATGTGACGGTTACATTAGGGGAGTGGCCTGTTCATGTCATGCAGTATGTTTGTGTGGGTTGGACATGCAGCTGATGTGTTTGTGTGTCTCTGCAGCCACGCCCACCCACCACCACGGCCGCAGCTGCCTGAGACTGAGGGTGTACGTCTGCTGCTCCACCAGTGAGTCTCTCCCTCTCCCTCTCTCTCCCACTCCCTCTCTCCTCTTTCATGTCCCTCTCCTCTTCTCCTTCTGCTGATCATTTTATTTCCTCCCTTCATCACTCTCCTTCATCAGTTGTCCTTCTTACACTTATTACACTGTATATCTGACCCACGTCTTTTTTCTCTGCCCGCACACACACGCGCAGTCACACACACACACACACACACACACACACGCGCACACACACAGAGACACACGCATGCACACACTACACACACACACACATACCCACACAAACACACACAAACACACATGCACACACACACACCCACACTCACTCACACAACATACAAACACACACAAACACACACACACACCCACACAAACACACACACACACCCACACCACTCACACAAACACACACACACCCACACACACACACACCCCTCTCGGCTCCCTTGTCCGTCACGGCGCCCTGTTGTCACTGTTGTTTTTCGTCTCTCTCCCTCCGGGGTCTCGATTCGTGACCCCCCTCCCCCCCCCGCCACCCCCTCCCGACTGCGGTGGGCACGGAGCTCTCTGTCTGTGCCAGTCCGGGCGGCGCTGGAGAGCGCGGGGTCGGCCTGTGGAGGTTAGCGTGGCGCTGACACGGGGCCCGGCCCTGCATCTGTGGCCCTACCGCGGCGCCGCTAACGCACCGGGCTATTTTTACCGCAGCGCCGGCCCTCCCGCCCACAGCGCTTCTTATCCGGCCCAGAGATGAAAGCCCCCGCCCCCCACCCCCGCGTCCACCCCCCCCCCCCCCTCCGCCTCTCCCTCTGTCACTTTTAATCTATTCCGGTGTCCAGTCGTCCGTTGCTGCGTATATATGTTGTGTTAACCCCCAACCCCCCCCCCCACCCCCCCATCTCTCTGTGTCAGTTTTAATCTACTGTAGAGGCCGCTGGCGTACAGTGCGCTGTGCTGTGTTATGCTAACCCCCTCACTCTCTGTCAGTGTAAATATACTGTAGTGTCCTCTCAGGCTTTTTGCAAGGACAGTACAAGTTATTTTAACCTGCACTCGCTTCCTGTACTGCTCAGTGTCATTTGTAATTGACTGAAGGGTCCAGTCAGTCTGTCAGTGTGTGCGTACGCATAACTCAAATAAATGTGTTTAATGAACTCTGTCCTGCGGGGGTAGTGCAGTGCTTCTGTTTATGTTAGTAGTGTAGTGTCAGTGGGGATGCAGTGCTACTGTTTGTGTTAGCAGTGTAGTGTTCAGTTGGGATGCAGTGCTTCTATTTGTGTTAGCAGTGTAGTGTTCAGGTGGGATGCAGTGCTTCTGTTTGTGTTAGCAGTGTAGTGTTCAGTGGGGATGCAGTGCTTCTGTTTGTGTTAGCAGTATAGCGTTCAGTGGGGATGCAGTGCTTCTGTTTGTGTTAGCAGCGTAGTGTTCAGTGGGGATGCAGTGCTTCTGTTTGTGTTAGCAGTGTAGTGTTCAGTGGGGATGCAGTGCTTCTGTTTATGTTAGTAGTGTAGTGTTCAGTGGGGATGCAGTGCTTCTGTGTTAGTAGTGTAGTGTTCAGTGGGGATGCAGTGCTTCTGTTTGTGTTAGCAGTGTAGCGTTCAGTGGGGATGCAGTGCTTCTGTTTGTGTTAGCAGCGTAGTGTTCAGTGGGGATGCAGTGCTTCTGTTTGTGTTAGCAGTGTAGTGTTCAGTGGGGATGCAGTGCTTCTGTTTGTGTTAGCAGCGTAGTGTTCAGTGGGGATGCAGTGCTTCTGTTTGTGTTAGCAGTGTAGTGTTCAGTGGGGATGCAGTGCTTCTGTTTGTGTTAGCAGTGTAGCGTTCAGTGGGGATGCAGTGCTTCTGTTTGTGTTAGCAGTGTAGTGTTCAGTGGGGATGCAGTGCTTCTGTTTGTGTTAGCAGCGTAGTGTTCAGTGGGGATGCAGTGCTACCTGTCTGTGCGCTAGCAGCATTAACGTAGCGGGATGTGTGCGTCTCTTTCCGTCTCTCTCTGTCTGCTTCCAGCCTCTGACGTGGACGAGGAGTCCCAGCCGACCCAGCCAGACTACACGCTCAGACCCAACATTAAAATCCACGACATCGGTGAGTGTGGGCGGGGCGCGTCCCGCTTCCCGCTCGACCCCGGCCCGCGTGACCCGCGTGACCCCCCCTGCGGCGGCGCGTAGGTCGCGAGGCCCCCTGTGCCGCAGCTTGGCGGGCGAAAGCGGCCCGCGGCGTTTCCATGGCCGCTGCGCGCTGGCGCCCGGGCGACCGGGCTTTCCGAATCGACAGACACGCAGACGTGCCAAATCGCGGGAGAGCACGTAAGCGGGGATGAGGAGTTGTTTGAGAAGGCCCACGGGTTTGCGTGCTCTGGAACGTTCCGGAGGCTGCGCGGTGCCGCGTTCGTCCCTCCCGAGCCGCGGCGCTGCCGTATCCCCGCGCGTCGCTCTGCGCGATTCGGACGCGGGTTTTTTTTCTTTACTGTTCCGGCCTCGGATCGGTGGCGCTGAGCTTTCGCGGACGATGAGCTCGTGCGCGGGTGCGCGTGCGTTTCCACCGCCGCCTCTGCCGCCGGATGGGGCTCTTACCGACGCGCCCGCTAAGCGATAAGTGCTGATCGCTCTCCCGAATCGCGGGGCACGTCGTCTCCTCGTCCAGTCCGGGCGTCGCCGGCGAAGCCCATCTGTCACCGCGCCCCGTCTTATCTGCGAGCGGCCACCAGGCCCCATAAATCAGCCCATCACCGGCCTCTTCACCTGCCTGGGTGGCTCTCTCTCTCTCTCTCTCTCTCTCTGTCTCTCTCCCCCTCTCTTTGTCTTCTCTCCTCTCCTGAGGGACACCCCCCACCCCCCACCCCCGCAGCATGAGTGCCCCCCCCCCCAGTGTGAGTGTCTGAGGCCATTAACCGCCTGGCACAGGCGGAGGTGCTTTCCATAACGCACAGCACATCGGTAATAAGGAACATTATCATAATGATTTTTTAACACAGGCCAGTGGAGCCCTCCATCCCTCTCTTAGCTCCATTCAGGTCTGTTTGATTAGCATGACACGGGGTTCAGCAAGGCATGACGCGGTACAAGCCCCCCCCTCTCTCTCCCCCCCCTCTCTCTGTCTCCCTCCTGCTCTCCCTCTCTCCTTTTCTCTCTCTCTGGCGATGGAACATCAGGGTGCTGCTGCGTGGAAACACGGCGTCTGCGTCGAATCGCGCGCCCCTCCCCAGCTTCCCCGCTCCCTCAAATTCAAATTCGATTTCCGCCCAGCTTTATTGGCGTGGCGGGGGGGGCGGCGGTGCTGACGGAGCTTTCTCAGCAGAGCGGAGGAGCCCATTAGAGAGAGAGAGAGAGAGAGAGCGCAGCGCGCATTAGCGAGGAAGCGCAAATGAGTCATCACGCGCTCTTACGCGTGCGTACAGGTGCTTATTCACGTACAAACACAAGCACCCGCACATACGATGCACAAAAACGCAGACGTACAAACACGCACACGCAAACACAAACACGCACACAAACACAAACACGGGTACATGAAAGTAAAGACTGACAGACACACACATACACAACTGCATGCACACGTGTTTATTTTATTTGTTCATGGTTTAATTGATAGGGACAGATGCAAGTACACATTGACAAACTGGATACACGATTTCAGATGCGTTGCACCACAGTGTTTGTACTTTAAGCTAATTTCCAACACCTGTCCCTAGAAGGACTTTTAGTATAATATGTACATATTATACACGCGCACACAACACACACACACACACTCGTACATGTGTACGCAAATGCCTGCACGCGCATACACATTTATTTGTACACCCACGAACCCTCACATGCGTCTTGGTGCACACACACACCCCCCCCACACACACATGTTAGCGCATGGGAATGCGTCTCTTAGGCCGTGCGGATCGTTCTGTTCCTCGGGCGCCTTACGGTCCGCTAACAGACGGGTTAGTCGTCCGCGGCGACGGAGCTAAGAGCTCTAATGGAACCTGAAATTCATTCTTCGCTCCCCGCGCAGCGAATAAAAGGTGACAGAGCTTTTCTGCATTCTGTCACGCCCCCCCCCCCCCACCTTCCCACGAGTGACTTACTGCCGCCATCGCCCCGTTTTGGGGAACGGGGTAATGGACAGGAACCGAGGAGGATGAAAGAACCCCGGTGCGTTCCGAGCGCGGCCCGCCGCGGCACGTCGCTCACGGCAACCGCGAACGCCACGTTAGCGCGACTCGGCGTGCGTGCGCGCATGGGTGCCGCGGATTACAGAGTCGGTTAAAACAGAGCGAGCGTCCCGCTCGACGCCGCTCGGCCTGGTGTTCCTCCCGGTGTTCTGCCCGGGTTTGTCCCGGTGTTCCGCCCGGTGTTCCTCCCGTTCGCCGGTGTTCCTCCGGTGTTCCTCCCGGTGTTCCCGGTGTTCCGGTGTTCCGCCCGGTGTTCCTCCCGGTGTTCCCGGTGTTCCTCCCGGTGTTCCTCCCGGTGTTCCTCCCGGTGTTCGGCCCGGTGTTCCTCCCGGTGTTCCTCCCGGTGTTCCGCCCGGTGTTCCTCCCGGTGTTCCTCCTGGTGTTCCTCCCGGTGTTCCTCCCGGTGTTCCTCCCGGTGTTCCGCCCGGTGTTCCGCCCGGTGTTCCGCCCGGTGTTCCGCCGGTGTTCCTCCCGGTGTTCCGCCCGGTGTTCTGCCCGGTGTTCTGCCCGGTGTTCTGCCCGGTGTTTCCTCCCAAAAAAAAAAAATAGAGAAAACTGTGGAGCGGTGTCTCAGTCAGCGGCGATGGTGTAGCCTCCGTGCGTGCCTTCACATCGCGTTCCCGGGAGAAATTTCGGTTTGGGACCTGCGTGACCCCAAACGCGGGCCAGCTATAGCGTTACACTCTGACTGTAATCACGGTGTCATCGTAAAAACAAGACGTCTTGGCAATTCACGTTATGTGTGAATCCTTTTGTTGTTTTTTGTCGTGGGCGCGAGTACAACTGTCAGACTGACGTGACACAATATCATTACCCAACAAAAAGCCGCTGGAACACAATATAGCGCGTGTTGTGCTTGGAAAAGACCTGTTTTTGTTTTTGAATACCTGACACGTCTGGATTAGGAGACTCCTGGCTGACCTGAGATAGCAGGCGCAGCGATGCAGAAACTCGATACCCATGACACGACGGCCGCGGGTCATAATTAACTTTAAGCGCTCTGCGCTCCAAAAAAAAAAAAAAAAGCAGGCGTGTGACGGGTGATTGACGAGTGCGTGCGAACGTCGGCGCGCTCGTCCCGTCGAGGCCAACGCGCTCGCGAACGCAGGAAGGGGCGACGCCGTCCGGCCTCTGCCGCCCATCGGGGGTGTCGGTCACGCCGTCCGGCCGGTTCGGCTGGATTTTTCTGTCTGACGCGGAGACAAAACAAAATTCCTGAGATGCCGCGAGCAGACGCCGTGCCGTCCTCCTGTCGGAGGATCTGTTTGCGTGTCCGTCCAGGTCCGACTCGTGACGGGTTTAACCCCCGCCTGGCCGCGGGGGGGGGGGCTCTGTTTGCCCTGTCAGAGCCGTGTGAACGCGCCGCAGAGAGCAGTGTTGAGTTCCGCTTCACTTCTGTGTCAGGGCCATGCTGGTGCACCGCGGCGGCCAGCCAATCAGCCTGTGTTTAATTTACACACTACAGTCCCCATCCTTCTATGACACAACATCCAGTTAATCAGCTGTTTTGTTTCCTGGAGTTTATTGAACTCCTCTTCCTCTTATTCAGGAGTATTAATGTGATGTCTCTCTCTCTCTCTCTCTCTCTCTCTCTCAGATGAGTTTAACCTGAAATCCCCAAGCTGGAGAAGAGCATCAGTGCAGTAGCCCCTCCCGAGATCGCCTGCTGCTCACCGTGGCAACGCTCTTCCTCGTCGCCCTCTCCGTCTCCTAGCACCCGTCTCCGCAGCCGCGTCGCACCAGCCAGCCCTGGCAGAGCAGCGGGGCGAACCAGGGGCTCGGGCGCAGAGAGAGACGGGGGCGGGGCGGGGGGCACGGGGGGTGGGGGGGGACACAGGCCACGCGCTGGACCAATCAGAAGAGAGGACGGGAAACGGTGAAAAGCGACGGGGCGAGGAGGGGGTTGCGTGGTGAGGCGGGGCAGTGCGCTGGGGGGAACTGCTCAGAACGGGCGGGGTCGCACGGACAACCGAACCTGCGCCTCTCCGCTTGCGCGAGTGCCATGATTCGCACACGACGCACATGTTGAGATGCATGTGCAACATGTGACACGCACGTGTGGATGTACATACGGAGGGGTGTGCAGGTGTCATTCATGTTATTCATGTTGAATCATGTATACCGCACCTGATATGTATGTGGGGAAAGGTGGATATTATGCTGCGTCATGAACAGGGGGGGATTGCTGCCATGACCCGATAGTGACACAATCAACCCTGAGGCTTCTTACAAGATAGGACTGGACACACGAGGCTCCTCCAGGAATCTGATTGGCTGCCTCCCTCAGTGACATCATCGCCCAGTGCTGCCTGGAAGACTGGACCATTGCCTTCTGTTTTCTCTCATCCGGATCAAATTGGAGCTGATTGTGAATGTGAAAATCTACGTGGTGTCGTTCCTGTCTGTAGCGGGTCCTACCAGTCCTGACTGGACTGTCCTGGCAGATTTACAGGACCTTGATGTGAGTCAGACTGACAGGAGGAAGCAACTTGGTGTGAAAATGCAAATGACTCAATAGTGCTGTCACTGAGGTGGAGGTCTGTGTGTGTGTGCGTGTGTGAGTGAGTGTGTGTCTGTGTGTCTGTGTGTGTGTGCGTGTGTGAGTGAGTGTGTGTCTGTGTGTCTGTGCGTCTGTGTCTGTGCGTGTGTGTGTGCGCGTGTGTGTCTGTGTGTGCGTGTGTGTGTGTGTGTCTGTATGCGTGTGTGTGCGTGTGCGTGTAGCGTGACACAGAACCGCGGAGGGGATGGTGGGGCGAGATGTGACAGGACAGGCGGCGTTGCCTGTAGGTCTGTGCGCAGAGCGTGCTTCGCTTACGTTTCCCTGAGTTTCACGTGGTTTACTGTACTGTACTTTCTGTGCCATGGTGTGCGCTCTGTTCAACTCATACAATTAGCGCTGAGTGGCCATGGCCTACGTCTAGCACAGTTGCCATGGCAATCTGTCAGCTTTAGTACCAGTCAACAGCTGTAGTCTGTTGTATGTTACGGGGACCGGATTTCATTCCTGTAATATACTGTGGTCCTTTCTATAGCCTATCTGTTCATACAGGTGCTGTACTCCGTACATTTGGGGGTTTGTTTCCTTGGCCCAGAATACTTTTTTTAAGCACCACCAGGGGGGTGACTGGCCAGTTTTGCCCAGCAGGCAAACGCAGGTGTAGGTGAGCGAGTGAGTGGTGTCCGTCCCGTCCGAGTGCCGTCCCGGCCCCGTCAGCCAGCCGCACCCCTGCTTTCGCTGTACCAAATCTGCGCTCCGCTGCCGTCGAGAGGGTCGCATCCATCACAAGTAGTTTAGCAATACCGATACGGGCGGCTGGGCGTTGCCTTCACTTTTCAAAAGGGGTGTTTTCGAACGCAAGTGTGTACATAGGAGCATCGCATCAAACCCCAGACCCCACTCTGTACTTCTACAGCCGGGCCCAGGCAGAGTGTTGAGTGGAGCCTCTGGAATCCACCAGAAGGAAGCTCCCTGACTTTGAGGAGATGTATTTAAATATAAATATTACTGTGTATATATATTTATATACATGTTGGATTGTTCTCCGAGGGGTTCGTTCTTCTCTGTTGGATTAAACTTGGGTGAGGGAATGAGGACACCTGGGATTCCAATGCCAAACTTTTTTTTTTTTTGTTTGTCCGTTTGTTTGTTTGTTTGCTGGTTTACTTTTCTCATGAACTTCAGAACGTGTGTCATATGTGTACGTGTGCCATCAGGTCCAGTTCACGGTACAAGCAAGAGGAGAGGCCTATTTGCGTATGATGAAAAAAAGAAGCTCAATTTCATACTTTTACATGATTGCAAAAAGTGTATGTAAATATATACACATACAATAGTGAAATAAAGCATTGTTATACGTAGTGAATGCAAAAAAAAAGTGCTTTTTGATTTGGAGAACTAAGAAATTATTTCGATTGGGGATTGGACAAGGTGTGAAAGTACTAACATCTTACCATGGTTCTTCAATTACTGTCTCATAGCAACTAGCACCTTATTGAGCACGGTAATATCACCTTCCCTTAAGATGTAAAGGTATACAATGTGGATGAATCTACGCATTAACAGTGCTTTCCTATAGCATATAGTGTATGATGGTAGTGGTTTGAGTAAAATGGTATATATTTCTCCGTGCTATAACTGACCCTTCTATATGGAACCACAGTAGCTGTATATTGCAGTATGTCATGGCTGTTGTAGAACTTTTACATTGAGACAAAGAAAGGAGTTCTTAAGACTTGAATGCTCCAGAATGAAAAGTGATCTAAGCATTTTTACAAACTTGAATATGAATTTAGTTGTTGTTTTTGTATTATTTTATGGTTCTGTATTTGGGTGGGGTGATGGGCATGTGAAACGAATGGGGGGGGGGGGGGTGGGGGATGGGGGGGATGGGTGGTGCCTATTTGGGGAACTGTAGAAGAGTTGATCAGGAAAAAGGAAAAAAGAATCACTCTTCAAATGTTGCACTTAAAAACTTAGACACGAGAGTAAGAGAGTGTGTGTATGTTTTAGAGTTGATATGTGTATGCTTATATACATTTATCAAGGTCTTGACTGTGTGTGTGTGTGTGTGTGAGTGGGTGCGAGCAGTGTGATTTTTTGCATGTTTGAGTGTGTGTGTGTGCATATGTGTGTGTGTGTGTGTGTGTGTGTGTGTTTGTGTATGTGTGTGCTTGGATATTCAGCTCATCTGTTTGCCCATATTATTTGTGTCTGCATTCATGTATGAGTGTGTGTGTGTGTTTGCATGTGTGGTGTCAAGGTGCATGAGGTGTGGGTGTGTATTGAATGTGCGTGAGTATTGTTTGGATGTGCTTGTGTGTGTTTCCAAAGGCTTGTTTGTGCATGTGCGTATGTACCAGGAAGAGTGAGTGTATTGAATGGGAAAACAACTAAAGCATTTATTAGTGTTGGAAACAACAATTACAATCATGTTTACCTTCGACTGGAATGAATAAAAAAAGAACTTGAAAAATAAACTGTAAAATGAACCAACAATGACAAAGGTTATAATAATAATAATGATAACTAAATACTATTAATGATAACAATAATAAGCTTAAGAATCATACTTTTAACAAAAGTGGTGTGTGTATTTTTTGTGTCAGATTTTATCGGAACAAAAGCTACTGATACTGAACCATCATTACAGTTGCAACGTTTGTGGATCAGAAAAAAAAGGGACCCAAAACGCACACGTCAGTTCGGCCAGCCCGTCCTCTGTTGCATTTCTTCAGATTCTCTTTTGTCTCTTTTGCTCAACTCCAGACTAAATTCAGTGCTTTTGTCCAGTCACACATTGTGATATCTCTTGTGTCTGTTCTTTCCATTACAACAGGCCACCACTGACAGTTGCTGCTTTGTTTGTACAGGGTGTACACAGTGAATACTGTCACACACACACACACACACACACAGCAAACAGATTGTAAATTGCCTGTACTTCATGACGACTTTATATCTGTTGTATTTAAGACTAGCCACATTAAAGTAAAAGCATGACACCCCAGGCACCCCCCCCCCCCCTCCACCTCTCTTTCTGCAGCAAACACCTGCAAGCGATTCATGTCTCCTCACGTCTCCTGCTCTCTCTCACCTTGTCAGTCTATCTTTCTGTGCCTGAACTCTCCCTCTGTCGCTTTTGGCTTCTTTATCTACCTTTCGATAATCTCTCAGGCCAACACTCAAGACACAAAGCAAAAGAATAGAGGTGGGAAAGAACCTCATATCAGATGTTGTCAGGTTCACATCGGATGAATGATGGGGGTTTGATTTTTCTTGGTTGTTTTTCATGAAATCTTTTGATGAAACGACATGGGTGAAGTTCAGTAACTGGTTTGACAAGGTCATCTTGTTACTGAAAAGTTTCATATTTTCTTCAGATTTCTTCAGCAGTATGCTAATGACAATGCTTGACCAGGAATAACCATTGATTGAGCTGATATTTTTCATTGCTTTTTATAAACGTTTTAATGATATCACTGGGTAAATAGCTACGATTCTGCTCAAATACTGATATCTGATTGAATATAGTCTGTCACTGGAATTTATTTGAATGATTACAGAAAATTGTACAGTGGAGTTCCGGGTACATGTCATAAACCATACGACGAACCAGCGCATTAATGTCAGTCATTACGACGAACTGTCAAACTGAAAGGTTGCGCCGTGTATTATTAGCGTGATTGCATCACAGCGGGGGAAAAGTTGCGAGTTGTGAGCAGTTCTATTCACAACAGCGAAAGAATAATTTTGTGCAGCAACACTGAAACATTTGAAACGGCAGCGTACACGCAGGGAAAAAAGATGACATAATTGTGCGTTAATTACTCCTGCGGCACATTTATCATTTTCTGTGTCATTAGCCGTGACTAAGCGGTCTGTGATCAGACACGAACAATCGCTGCGATGGATCTCCCCAGACACTCTCCGCCGTCTGGTGTAGGCACTATAGCAGACGCTGACTTCACCCGCTCAAATACAGACAGGTCGTTACAATAGACAATATCATTAATGACTTTCCTGGGTGAGAGTCTGGGAATAGAAAGGGACGAACCTGACCAGTCGTCGAATAAATTGCACTTTAATTGTTAGGTTATATTGTATTTCCATATTCGGTCTCGACGAGGATTTTTCTAAAGAAGCCAGATAAGAAATTGCATGGATAGTAATTTCTAAACGCTTGCTGCATTTTGGCCATGAAATTAACTTATATTTAAGGGCTTTTATGAGCACTACCCAACCATGCCATTTTTTGCTTTCACATTTGAAACTGGTAGAGAATCGCATTGGTTCCATAAGTCAACATCACGCTCGCACGTGCTGCTATATTCATGGAGATAATCTCGTAACATGATCCCAATCGAAAACGAGACAGTCAGCGGGGTATTAATCAGATGAATTTGACTTTTTTGACCTACCTTCTTAATGTAATTTGAACGGCTGTTTACTCCAGATGTGAATTTACCTGGAATATAATTTGGAACGTTATAAACACAGCGAGTTTAATGTACAAGACGTTAAAATATTTTATACGTGTGGTAAAGTGGTTGTATTGTCCCCCCTTAGAAAATAGGACAGAGGTCAATCCGATGTGCCGTTTTATTATCAGCACTTCCCCTGCCTTCCATTTGATGTCGCTGTTCAGTCACTGTCGGACACACTAAAACAATTATGCTCACACAGCTGCAATTATTGGATACCGACATATTTACTAAACGTGCCTTTTAGGATGTACACACAAAAAATCTGGATTTAAGCCATTAAATGATGTTATAGTCTGTATGAGAAACGTGTAATT